>NC_056725.1:746118317-746418317 GCF_019279795.1 Protopterus annectens | reverse complement strand
CCCTAACTGAGTGATGTCCTATGTAGCTGCCTATGTCACCTATGACTAATGCTGGCCATTGTGTTAGCAAACAAAAACAAAGCCTAAATTAAAGGAAAACTGATAGAAACAAAATGACAGTACTGTGGACTACCTCCAATGACCTATCTGTGATACTTGTCTTTTCATGGCTAAATGTTGTATTCATTCAGCTGTCAAGGGTACAAAGCTGTATTACTCCAACTGCACAGATAATACTGTCTGAAGTAAAATTCTTTTGCAGTATTTCTGTGATCAAATATTCAAGTCTTGTGGAATACCTTGACTCTTCCATATTGCTAGATCATGTCATTATGACTGAGCACTATATTCATGCACTTACCTATAGTACAACATGCAGAATCGGTATTAATTCAACCATGTCAATTTTTCTGAGACAAAAGCGATGTGTAGTGCTTCCCTGCAATTATTTTTAAAGCATGTAAAACCACACCTTAACTGTCCTGTAATGCTGATGTTTGCAAGACTGAATTTCTCAAAGGACAGCAGTGAGGGCAAGTAAAGTACAACAATGGAAGCTGTATTAATTCCACTCTGCAAATCCACTAAGGACAATTAAATGTATTTATACCCAAATAACAGGCAAGAAGAATATTTCACTGTGTTTTACTTTGCTGAAAGAATTTGGTGCAGTGTGTGCATGTGCATAGCTTTTGCAGTTCATACATTCTTTATTTTCTTCTCTTGTTAAAAAAAAATTATTTTGCAGAAAAAAAACATGATGATGTGAAACTTGACATACAGTATTAGAGTACTGATGCTTCCACAAGTGCTGTTCTATACTGAGGGCTTAAAAAACAGCAAAGCAGGCAAATCCAAATCCTCAGGAACAGTAAAAGTTCGTAAACGTATTTTAATAGAAACGTTTTCGCTCCTGACCAAAGCAAGAGCTTCATCAGACAACAATAAAAAGGCGCCAATTCACTTTTAAATAAAACAAACCATGATGTCATATCCTTGACAACGGTGGAGTTAAAACAATTATTTACATTTTTCAAAAATAATGCCTTGGCAACATTACTCAGTCTAACTTAACAAGAATGAATAGCCAAAGCATTTCCACCAGGTTAATACTATGTAAAATCCTAATAGCTCATAAACGGCATACATCTAATTACAACCCGGACTAAAAAAATTTTTTAAAAACCATACATTTTATAAAACGCACGTTATACTTTAAGTGTCCAAAAGTTTGAAATAATAGTAAAGGGATAAAAAGATAAATAAAAAGCCTAAACATTTAATCCCTTAAGCGTTTATCTAATGTACCCCAAGCAAGTATTCAAAACGCTTCATAAATAAGTACTGAATGTCATGTACTCAAAAAATCTGAGACAATATAAACGTTAAGCGTGACAAATTAAGAGAAGTTTTCAGTAACCCTAACCTCTTGAACCAAGAAGTACCACCCAAACCCTATTGTATGTTTAACTAGATGCCAAGCATGGAAAGCTTAACCTTAACCTTAAAATTAATCAGCGATCCTAATTTCTAAGATAACTTTTGTATTTTAGGATCACAGAGATGTTACACATTTCATTAAGGCCAGGTGGAGAGAAAGCATTTAATAATAACTGCCATTCCAGTTCTTTTAGTTCAAGTAAAAGCGTTTGGGGGCCACCCCTAACCCCAACCTTCACTGCATCAATCCCCATGAATGAAAAACTATGTCCTATATTCTCTAGGACATGTTTTGAAAGGGCATTGTCCGTTTTTTTGTTTTTAATGGCATAGTTATGTTGGTAAACACAGTCTCGCAGTCTGCGATCCGTTTTACCAACATAAAAAGCCGGACAACAGTTACAAAATGCGGTGTAGACTATTGATCTAGAGTCACAAAAAATCTTGTGTCTAATATAATATTTTTCACCTCTTATCGTAAAGGAATTCCCTGTTTTTAATATATATTCATGCACTTACCTATAGTACAACATGCAGAATCGGTATTAATTCAACCATGTCAATTTTTCTGAGACAAAAGCGATGTGTAGTGCTTCCCTGCAATTATTTTTAAAGCATGTAAAACCACACCTTAACTGTCCTGTAATGCTGATGTTTGCAAGACTGAATTTCTCAAAGGACAGCAGTGAGGGCAAGTAAAGTACAACAATGGAAGCTGTATTAATTCCACTCTGCAAATCCACTAAGGACAATTAAATGTATTTATACCCAAATAACAGGCAAGAAGAATATTTCACTGTGTTTTACTTTGCTGAAAGAATTTGGTGCAGTGTGTGCATGTGCATAGCTTTTACAGTTCATACATTCTTTATTTTCTTCTCTTGTTAAAAAAAAATTATTTTGCAGAAAAAAAACATGATGATGTGAAAGTTGACATACAGTATTAGAGTACTGATGCTTCCACAAGTGCTGTTCTATACTGAGGGCTTGATTACTTTTGTTGCACAAATATGTGCCTATAAAGATCATTACGGGGAAACAATTTACGGCCTGTGTGCAAACCTGCACAACCATGCCAACCCCGTTTGCGCGATGTTACATGGAGAGATGCATTGCCAAACAAAGATGAAGGGGATTTATGAAACAGGAAGGAGAATGTGACATTTGGCATTAATTTATGGCATGTGTGCAGCTAGACCTGACAACAGTTTGTCCAATGATCTACACTGATATGTTAAATTACTTGGTTTTTTTAAGAAGTGACTTTGGAGAGATCTGTGGAATAACTTGACATATATTTTGTGGGGTCTTACACACTGTTAAAAGTAATTTGTACAATGTGGGATTTAAACCTTTGTAAGGAATGGAATACATATATTTTTCTCATAGGTGATTTTTCCTCATTGCCCAGGAAGAGGTGTTTTTCCATTCATAGTCATCCGAACATGGTTTCAGACCAACCCACAGCACAACTACTGCATTACTAACATTTACAAATCCCATCAATCTTCACAGAAATAATGGTAAGTTATCATCTGAATTCTTCCTAGATCTGTCAAAGGCCTTTGACATGGTTAACCACTCAAAATTGTTACACTCTTTACAAAACCTGGCCTTACACAATCACTCTGTTGCCTGGTTTCAAAACTACCTAGAGGGAAGATAACAGGCAGTTCAATGTCAGACAAGCTTTTCCTCTCTACTACCAGTATCCATAGGGGTCTCACAAGGTTCTATTCTGGGCCCCTTGCTTTTCTCCATTTTCATCAATGACCTGAATACTGCTAGTCCTGACGTCATCGTCATTCACTATGCAGATGACTCTACACTTATCTGCTCTGCATCCTCATTCTCTGAACAACAAACAATTACTCAGACCACTTTTACTTCAATAAAAACTGGCTCTTTAACAACTGCCTTATATTAAATCCTAAAAAAACAAAGTTGTTACTGTTTACTCCAACCCATAACATCAAACCACTTCCAACCTTTAGTATCATTTCCAGCAATGGCACATTAATTGCTCCTGACTCCCATACTAAACTGCTGTGAGTGGAAATTGATAACCTAAAATATGACCTGCATGTAAATCAGATAATTAAAAATACACATAAGAAACTGAGCTGCATTTACAGGAATCAATCCTTCCTATCCCATAATGAAAAAGCTACAATTGCTCACTCTCATCTCCTTTCAACACTATTATATCCACCCCCCATCCTAACTAACCTATCCAAGTCTGACCTAAACAAGCTTTCTGCATGCTATAATAAGATTGTAAGATTTGCCACTGGATTGGCCAATCAAACCCATCACTGTCTTTCTCTCAAAAAAGCTCAACTGGCTGGAATTTCCCCACCTCCTCTGCTACAACCAACTTGTATTTGTTCATAAAATACCAACGCCACCAGACAGGGTACCATCATTAAAAACATAATTATGCCTCAAACCACATCAAGACCTCTTCGATCAAGTGACAAGTTCCTACTTAAGGCCCCCAATGTGAATAACTCAGCTGGGATTTCCTTATTTTCTACTCATGTTGCTAAATCATGGAATGCTCTCCCATCAGCCTTAACTCTTGAATCCTCTCATACAGCTTTCAGAAAAGCTAATTCATACTTAATGGGTCACTGGCCCTGCCTCTGCTCATCCCCTGGTTGATCCTGCGTCCCCCTCACTTACCCTGCTAATAACATTGTTTACCTGCCTTCAACTACCCTACTACTGATACTAAGCTTTACCATGTTAATTAGCTAGGAAATTTACCTGACTCTTTATGTATCCTAATATATCCTATTATGGCTTATAATGTATAATAAACCTGAACCAACTGTTATTTCATATAAAACTGTATCTCAATATATGTTATAATTTCAATGTATGTAATATTTCATGTATCGCTGCATCTAATTATTTCATGTATAGCTGCATCTCAATATTTATTCAAGGTATGTAATTTTTTTCATTTATAGCTACATTTCAATGCATGTTTACTATGTTCTGATCTTGTTGTATTATGCCTAAGTTACTTGTTAACTGGAGCTTTTCTCCCTGGGCCTCCTCTGGAAATGGACATGTATCCAGATGGACTATCCCGGTTAACAAATGTAAAATAAAATAAAATACACTTTAAAGAATGAATGGTGCTATACTTTAATTAAGGCTCTATGTGTGTGACATACAAGGTCCTGGTTTATGCATTCTCTGGTGTGATACATGAGTAATGTGGGACAATATACTGAAAATGCAAAGGAAGGTGAACCAAATAAAATGTTTCACTTTTTTCCTTAACTCATTCCCTCCAGTACAGCTCTTTTGAGTGTGCACCTTTAACTCCCAGTGGGTGTGGCTTGAACCTTTAAAAATGTTATCACCTTACAGTTCAAACAAATATTAATTTCACTGGAACCATAATTGTTACTATAAAATTGTAAATGGCAAAATAGTCAGAATAAATTAATCTTTACATTGGTGGCATTCATTCATTTCAATGCTTTAAACTAGATTTTATAAGCTGAAATAAAGGCAGTGAATACTAATTTTGTAGTGCTGTATAAACACCTTATGATATGTTAGCAACTATTCAAGTAAGACACATTCTGGCAGCAAGATTTTCTTCATACAGTTGTGAGCTTTCATATGAGGCTATGCAGTTCTGTCTATGTTACCTGAATGTTGAGATATTTGTATTTATATATTTATTTATTTGTTTATTTGACATTTGTTGATTGGGTCGGTTCAGCTGGGCAGCAGCCCTTTTTCAGTGGAGACCCAGGGAGAAAAGTTCCACAAATACAAAGATACTCAAATCCATGACTACAAAATATATAATACATAAATATGTAGAACAAGATTAAAAATTAACAATAATACAAATTAGAGATAAGATATGTGATTGCTAATAACTTCAAAAAATTGATGTACAGCCTATTACAGTGCAGAGTAAATGTTACATAGTTAGAAAAAAAATTGCATTCTATATTTTCAGTTAACCTGAAGAATCGCAGTGGGAAAGTACAAGTTATGTACATAATTTGAGTTAATGGCTATAGTAAAATGCAGGTACAAGGCAGAAAAAGTACAAGAAGTAGGAATTGTGCTGACAAATAAGGTGGAAGAGACAGAAAGTAGAGTGATACAGTTGGGGGAGGGGGATGGAGACAGGTTGGCCAATAGAAATAGGGTCAGTCTGAGGGATGATTACACCAACATAGTCTTATGTTGCTTAGGTGTTTTTTTTACTGCAATTCTGAACTGATGTTTGGGTTTAATATTTCGAATGAGAAGTGGAAGTTTATTCCATTTTTCAGCTGGTGAGTAGCTGTAAAGGTTTTTGCCAAAGTTGATCTTTGGCTTGTATATGGTAAGGAGATATTGTTCAGAGCTCTGAAGTGTCCTGGGTGGGGAGTAGGGGGAGATAATAGAGGAAATGCTGGCACAAAAAGATGGTTGGTGCAATATGGAATGAATTATCTGAAGATGAGAGAGGAGGAATTTATGGGGAAGCTCTAAACAATTTAGTTTCCTGAGTGCCAAGCAGTGGTGAGAATGGTATGGGAGTTCAGCAGCAAATTTAGCAATTTTGTTGTAGGTGGTTTCTAATTTAGTAAAAAGTGTGGTTTGTAGATTGGTGAGTATTTCAAAGCTTTGAAGAAGAGCTGGTAGTAGACAGGCGTGGGACAGAGCTGTCTTGGCCTTACTAGACAAAAAGTTTTTGTTCCTGTAGAGGAGTCGAAGTTTTTGGTGGGTTTTCTTAATGTTACTGAGAACATGTAGGTCGAATTTTAGTTGGTCACCGATAATAACCCCGAGCAGTTTAGTGTGAGTTTCTACTGTGATGAGTGTGTTATTTTGGGAGGAGATATAGAAAGTAGGTTTTAGGTGATGCATCATTTTTGTGATGAAGAGCAAGAGTTTGGTCTTCTTTGGGCTTAAGATTAGCTGATGCTGGTTGAGCCATTTTTCAATAGACAAAAAGGAATTCGGAATTGTAGTCTGTAGGTCGGAAAGGGTATCGGCTATGGTGATGACTGTGGAGTCATCAGCATACTGTACCAGCAAAGACTGAGGAGTGGAGGTAGATAATTAATTGGTAAAAATATTAAAGAGTAGTGGGTCCAGTACTGAACCTTGGGATACTCCCATGTTTATAGGGAGTTCAGGGAGATAGCTGAAAGCCATTTTACAGATTGGAAGTGATTGCTGAGGTAGCTAGAGAAATCCAGCTCCCGACAAGTGACAAGTGGAGTACCTCAGGGTTCAGTCCTGGGACCGCTCTTGTTTGGCATCTACTTCTCTGAAGTACAGGCCAACACTAAGGGACTCTGGCTAACAAAGTTCACAGATGACTGTAAACTGGGAGCCATTATTGAATCCCCAAATGATGTGGATATTCTACAAAAGAGCCTTACAGAAACAGATGCTTGGTGCCAGAGCCATGGGCTCAAGCTTAATGCCAATAAATGTATAGTTATCCCCTTTGGGAAAAACAAATGTACCCATGAATTACAACATAGGTGGCAGTACACTAAACACCGAAAGTGTGATGACAGACTTAGGGACACAGGTGGGCAGTGGTTTCACCTTCGATAACCACATCGCCACAATAGTCAGGAAATCCTTCTATCTGGCACACTTCATCACTAAGGGCTTTTCATCCAGAAAAAAGGAGGTCATTGTCCCACTGTACTCATCCCTCATTAGACCCATTATAGAGTACAATGCCCTGTTTGGTATGTATCTCACAAGACATCTGCAACAGCTGGAAAGGCCACAGAAATACCTCACTAAAAGAATCACAGACCTAAAGCAGATGCCCTATGCTGACCATCTAAAAAAACTCCAGCTATACTCTGTGGCATATCGTCTAGTCAGAGGCGATCTCTGCTTAACATACAAGACCATGTCAAACCCTGAGCTGTTGGACATGCTCCACTTAAAGAAATCCCAATACATCAGAGCCACATGCTCCAGGGATCTAAACCTTGTCATCACAATGAACAAAACATGCTGGTGGAATAGGTTCCTGACCCCGAGACTCCCCATACTCTGGAATAGACTGCCCCATACATGTCAAGCAGAGCGCCTCCTTGGCCTTCTTCAAAAGGAACCTTGATGATTGGATGGGAGATAGGAAATTCACCCCGGGATCACGTCAGTCGCTCTGCTAGACAGGGGTCCAGGGAAGTAAATATTGTGGGAAGAAATATCCAGGGAATTGTTATGGCTAGGCTTGTATAGGCCCTAGGGCCACTAGCCTAGTACCAACCTATGGACCTATGAGCCTATGAACCAAGAGATAGTAGAGGTAGATAGGTTGAGTTCAGAAGTTTATTTAAGAGGAAGGGGTGAGAGATGGTGCCAAAAGCTTTTGGGAGATCATGAAAGAGGCAAGAGACTAGTTTGTTCTGGTCTCTGGCTTGTGAGATGGTGTTGATAAAGGAGATGAGGGCTGTAGAGGTACGTTGACTAGGGTGGAAGCCATGTTGGGTGGGGGTGATTAGGTTTTGTTTATGAGGTATTGTAGGATTTGTTTGTGAACATATTTTTCCAGGCTCTTTGAGAGGGGTGATAGAATTGCAATGTGTCTAAAGTTGGAAAATTCGGTGATGCTGCCACCCTTATGGATGGGTAGAGTATAGAATCATTTCCAGATTGCTGGGAATTTGGCCTCAGTGATGGATTGGTTAATGAGTATGGAGACGGGTAGTGCAATGGAGTTGGCTGCTTTCTGGAGAAAGAGTGGAGGGAGATCATCACCTGCCGTGGCACATGGCTTAAGTTTAAGACATAGGGATTTAATGTATTTGGTGGATACAGTTTTCAGGAAAAAGGCAGAGGATGTGTTGGAAGTTTTGGGAGAGTTGGTGGGTGGGGTTGAGCTGGTGTTGGAGGTTTAATGGTTAGTTAATTTGCTAATGGAGTCCATAAAATTGGAGTTAAAGTTAGTGGCAGTTTGGAGAGGAGTGTTTGTAGGACTAGGTTGGGGAGAGGAGAGGTTTCCCGGATGAAGAATTTGGTAAATAGTATGCCAGAATTTTTTAGGGTTGTTTAGGTGTGTTTCAGGAGGGATGGTGTAGTAGTTTTTCTTATCATTGGTGACAGCTTTCTTAGTAAGGTTGTGTAGGTGTCTATACTGTTGGAGATTGGAGGGGAGTTTGGTTTTAGTCCAGAGCTTTCAGGTTTTATCCGTCTGCACCATTAGGGTGTGGGTGGCATTTGTTAACCAAGGGGATATGGTTGACTTTATTCTAATATTTCGTATGGGGGCTAGGGAGTTAAGTATGCTAAGGAATATTTTGTTAAATTCCATAACTGCATCATCAATGGGTATGTGGTAAAGGAATGACAAGTTGATATCAGGGAGCTGGCTGTTTAATAGAGTCAAACGTGTTTAATTTGTGACATGCTTTGATCTTGTGTGGTTTATATATGCAAGGAGAATAGCAGAGGACTTTAATTGGGCAGTGGTCACTAAGGGTATCTGGTAGGGTTTCAGAGAAATTATACTTATGGGGGTATGCTACAAGGATTCAGTCAAGAAGAGATGAATGATTTGTGGATTTAGAGGTATAAGTAGGTGTAGATATTAGCTGGGTGAAATCATGCAGATTAATAGAGGTAGAGGGGGATTCGGTGGAGAGAGTTAACCAATTAATGTTGACATCTCCAAGGAGTATAGTTCTGTTGGGGAAGTCAGTGCAGAATGCGGAAAGGATACTTTCCAGTACTGCAATGTTGCCACCAGGTGGAATGTAGATAACAGCTATATTAAGTGAGGTGTGAGTATTCAATTTACAGTTTACAATAAGAACTTCTGTGGGAGAGGCTGGGGTGCAGCAGATAGTTAGAGGGGTTAGGGTAAGATGGTCAGAGAACATGATAGAAATGCCACCCCCATTTTTATGGGTTCTGTCTAGTCTTAGGATGTTGTAGCCAAGGGGGAGGATGTCTTTGTCTAGAATATGGGTTTTTATCCAAGTTTCATAGAGGGCTATGATGTCTGGGGAGTGTACAGATATCCAGGGGTGGTATTCAGCAGTTTTGTTTAGTATGCTTCTTATGTTAATTGAATGTAAAGATATGTATTTTGGTGGGATATAGTGGTGAGGAGGGGTGGGCTGTGTAGAGGAGTTAATATGTCGGGAAGGGGGTGAGGGGCCAGGGTTGGGGTGTATGTCTCCTGCAAGTAGCAGGGAGTGGAGATTGGGGATTGGATGTGGAGTAGGAATGTCAAGTAGATAGTATTTAGGTTTACCTTTTTGGAAAGTTGGCTTGGAAGTATCCAATTTTGTGTTTAAAGTGAATCATATTGATTGAGCATTTGCAAGTGTGCTTGTGGGTGGATAAGAGAGATGTGTGAAGACTGGGGGATTTGTGGAGGTAGGTGATTGGTAGTTGGGTTTGAGGGGGAAAGCTGTATGAGGTAAGGTTGGATAGTATTGTTAGGCTAGAAGCAGTTTGTAGTGCTAGGGGGAGGGTGAGGTTAGTCATGGTGAAGTGAAAGAAGGATGAGGGAGTACTGTATGTGTGGATGAGATGAAGGGAGTATAAATAATAGGAGCAGAGGTTGTTGGAGTGTGTTTGCTGGTGATGGAGGAGTGGAGTTAGGAGTGTAAAGAGAAATATGAAAATTAGAAAAAGAGAAATATGAAAAGTATTACACTACAAATAAACAGTATAGAATAATATTCAATATTTCTTTAGCTGCATTAGACAGAGGTCAGATGTCAATACAATTGTGTTTGCCATCATGTATGCTTTAAAGATTAAACCTTCTGATGCCTTTTATGTAGCATGATTTTAGAATAATTAATGCAAATATAAACAAGCAATATTTGACACATAGAGGTGTCAGTAGTAGTTAACTGCAGAAACTCCTGGAGGTGCAGTCAGCTGTAATAAGTTAAGTAGTGAACCATGTTTGAGCACAGGTGAGCAATGCACAAATGTATCAGGCAATAGCAAACATGTACTCTTTCTGTTAATACTCATTATGATCCTTCCTCAGTAAAATTAATTACTGTTGAACTCGAACCATGGTTTACCTATCTTACATACTATATACCTGATTGTATTTATATCTTGTGCTGCACATACAGTTTGCTCACAGATGTAATTTATGTAGTCATTACCATCCAAGTTGCTGACCACTGCACAATGTTGCTAAGCGTATTTGTGCCTCTTAAGGCAACTGACAGCAAATTTTAAATTTTTATGCATTTAAACATGTTTACACTAAGTCAAGCACCATGCAAAAAAAAGTTAAAGGTTAAACAATTACACCGATCTGGATAAGAACCATCAGACTAATGAAATTACAAAATACAGTTGTAGTAGGGGTAGCTCTCCCTGCCACAGACACAGCTTTGCAACACCAATCAAATCATGTGCATACAAACAATTCACATTTCATCTCAGTATTAACACTTTATAAACTTGGACATTCTCAGTTGGTTGTACATGTGTGGCTAACATATTTAGTGCAATGATTAATCACAAAAGAATGTGTGAATATGTTCTTTTTGCATTCTGGTCATTCTTTCTTTATCTCTGGTTTATTATCAGAAATGCAGTGTCTACTGCATTTTCTATCCTTTTCCTTTCAATGTGTGATAACATTATATAACAATGAAGAGCATTTTTCATCTAAGTCAGGAGGCTTGTGCTGTTATGGCACAACATTGTTCAATGTGCGGTGATTTGCTTTATTTAAAATCTCACTGAAATTAGTTCCACATTTTGAAAGTATATCATCACTGACACACCTACTGCAATGAAAGATGTCTGAACAGCTGATCGCTTTTCCTTCTCTCACTCTAATCATTTGCAGTTGCAAGCCATTAGTACCTAAAATGGTGTAGAAGCTATACTATGTTTACATCTGCTACGCAAAGTCAAAAGTTTAGTTTTCAGCAATTCTTATGAGATCACACCTCATTTTAATCATCACAGTGCTCAGAGGGCTGAATCTACATTATAAAAAAAGAAACTGTGTAGCTAGAGAACTTGAAGGTGAGGAGACTTGTGTATTTGGACAAAACAGAATATCGGTATTCCTTTAAAGGTGATTTCTCTACACTGAAAGCTTAACTTTGCTATGGTATACATGTATTATTCAGGGACATTTTAGTTTTTGTAAAATGTTAAAAA
Source organism: Protopterus annectens (assembly GCF_019279795.1). NCBI lineage: Eukaryota > Metazoa > Chordata > Ceratodontiformes > Protopteridae > Protopterus > Protopterus annectens. Next base: position 746,406,722 of record NC_056725.1, on the reverse strand, counting down.
TGTATTTATATATCCAGCAGAAAATGGAACTTTTATCTGTATGCACTTCTTATACTTCAATGTTGGCCGAGGAAGTTTTGGCAGGAATTTGCATTTGTGAAATAGACAATTTATACTTTCAGCACAACTATGTTCTTAACACTTGCATTTGCAATGTCCTGTGGTTTTGGAAAGAAATGTGTACTGTACATGTTGCTAACACTGGTTTATGCTTCTGATGTGGATCCATGGCAACTTTTACTGGAGTGGTGGGCACAGTGAAAAGTGACTGACATTCATATTTTTTTTGTTGAAGAAGTATAGACATCCAAATAAATCTGTGAAAAACACACACACACACACACACACACACACACATATATATATATATATATATATATATATATATATATTACGTGATATTTCTTTGCTTGTACAAACCTTCATTTGCGTGCATGTGTGTGTGTGTGTGTGTGTGTGTGTGTGTGTGTGTGCGTGTGCGCACGCGTGTGCATGAGCGCATGTGTTGGGGGGCCCATCTACCATTGTACTGTTCTTTTGTCCAAAATGAAAAGTGTGTTTCAAGTGCTTTTTTGCCGAACATGAGTAGACATCCTGATAATTCTGTAGAAAACATATAAACATTACTTATGTGGTATTCCTCAGTTTGTATAAACCTTCATTTGTGTGGAAGGGGGAGGTGGGACAGCCACCTAATATTCTGTTGTACTAAATAAAAAGTTTGTTTTATGCTTTTAATCTTGACAAAGGGTACATAGAAACTAATTATTTTTGTAGTAAATATATTACTTATGTGATATTTATCTGTTATAGCCATTTCTGTTTTATGTCACATAGGATTATGGCACCCACGTATACAAATCTAAGAAATTCCCCTTTCAGTTACACTGAGAATGAAGTAATAATACAGACTCTGAGGCAGCATGGAGCCTTCCTGCATGAGGGAAGCTATGGGGGATATGGCTGCCAGAAAGGAGATTTGGAACCAGTTAGTGATGTAAATGCAGTTGGTGGTCACAGTGTTATGATCTTGTGCAGGATCAAGCCACTGATATGATTTCATGAGCCCAATGAAGGGCATCTACAGTTGCCCAAGAACGGCTGGCTATGGGGGGGGGGGTCCTGCTACAGAGCCACCACTGACACCAAATGAGGAATTCCTGTTCACTGTCAGAGATCTCAGCAGCTTGGTGGAGACTGTGCAGTTTGTGTTTGAAGTAGGTCATGATGTGGCTGGGAAGCCAGTTGTGTCCCAAGTGCAGCTTCCAGGTAAGCTTACATATGGCATTTTTTTTATATTTGTTTGTAGAATAAAATATATAAATTGGATACTACTTTCTGTGATACATTTTTCTATCTGTACCTATTAATAAGGTGTATGGTTATACAAGTGAGTTGTTCAGTACAGATTGATGTCAGTGGACATCTCAGCCAAGTTTCAGTTACAGCTATTTCTTACAGGACATATAGGTCATGATGTATTCCCTGTCCCCCCTGTGTTTTTCCCATTGTGGTAGTTAATTACCATCCTTTCCTTACTTCTTTTCTTCCAGGACCATCCTCCCTGCAAAGTGTGAAGATACCTGCACATGATAAGCAAATGTTTCTTTGCTTATTACAAAGTATTATTTATATATATAATGTTGCATATATATATATATATATATATATATATATATATATATATATATATATATATATGTGTGTGTGTGTGTGTGTGTGTGTGTGTGTGTGAGGAGGGCGTAATGAGTGTCTTTACTGATGTACCATCTGAGGTTGTGTGACCAGTGTTACTTTTTGTTCCTCTCTTGGATTAAGTGTAATTTCATTCCTGTGTTTATTACTTATTATCACAGGTGATCCTCACAATGGAAGTATAGGACTACTACCACCTGATGTTGGAGTATCTGTAGGGTCAGATGATGATAGTGGCCAAATGGAGACACAGTTTGGGGGTGCAAAGGTTGAATCTGATACTAAAGTTGTGACTCACACATCCCCTGAATTTCCTTCAGACACCGTCAGTATGCCTATGTATACCCATTGCACTGAGTCAGTATTTAACATATTTAGTAGGCTGACGGATGAAATGTTCATCTTATATAATTTCTCTCCTGTCCTTACTGTGAGGAAGCATAATGCCCACACTTCACATGACATCCTGCCCTACACATAGAGTTATGATATGTGCTGAGTCACAATAATTATTTCAAAATGACATACCATCCTTGGCATGTTTAACAAATTGTACACCCAATTAACTTGTGATTTACCTTGAGGCATGGCTGATATACAGTCAGTATAAAAAATTATTTCAGTAGGCATTACTCACGCAATTTGGGCAATCAACACATTTAAGATAGTCATTCCTATCTAGTCTTATAGTAAGAGTTAACATTACTCATGATAATCACATTCTGACACCCTTTGTAAAATAGTCTGCATACTGGACACGGATCCTGCTTCACTTGTGCCTTTTCATTTAGCTCACTGAGCTTATGACTTATATCACAGAGAAAGTTAGGTGACAGCTGGATTTTCTCCACTCAGTACAGTCCAGAGTGCCAATGACCACCCATCACCACTAAGCCTATTTGCTCTACAGAAGGCTAACCAAATTACCAAATTAAACGTTTTATTTTTTTTCCTTCGCAGTGAACCCTGTTCGCCAACAACCTAATGTCATGCAAACAGGGAAGGCAAGCACAACAGTTCCTTTTTGAATTAAGCTTTGATTATAACATGTCAGAAGTAGACTCCAATATGCAAAGTGTATATCTGCAACATGTTAAGATAAAACAAATCTGTTCTATATTTAATCGCAATCACAACATTTTTTCTCTGCTTCTTACTTGTCCAAAGGTTGGCAGGGAGCATCACTGAACACACCTGAACACTGCTACTTCACATTCCAAGTTCAACACCTCAAAGTATAATCACGCATGCACCAATACTTTGCCAGCATCCTTGCAGATACGTTTCTCAGTACTGGGCTTTAGGAAGAGATTTTGAACAAAGATAAGCATTGTTAATGGACTGTATTAGCTCACTATATGGAAATTGCATAATGTACTCAAGTGAACTGCAGTGATTGACAGTGTAATATTCCCATGCATGAGTAGATACCACTCCTAATATCAGTGGCATTTATTAATGTTTATATACCATCATCCTAACCTGATGATACCTGACTGCTTCATAGCCCATCCCATGTTTCACAAGTTTATGTGTCTCATCTACACAACATCATGTAAAACAGGTACATGTCAGTGTCAGTTCTGCAATATACATTAATGAGAGCATAGATGACCTAAATAGTAGTAGATATTTATTATTGATCATAGGACTGCACTTATTCCTTCATATCAACAAATATGGCTTTGCACACAAAAAACTTCAATATCATAATATCTTCTCTGACAAAGAAAGAGAAACTAATCCTATGTACACTGCACTGCCACACTGTAGAAGTCAGACTTCTTTGGTGGTGCTTGTGCTAAGAACTGTGTCCTCCAGATTGTATAACTAGATAGGTAGATAGTTCTACTCTCACAGCAGTTAACTTGTGCATATGTGGGTTGTGTATAGAGTCATGTAAATATAGCTTTACATACTGCTGGACTCACTGAAATAGCAGTGTTGAGAAACATTTACACTGCAAGGTAAGTCCACTTCATTATCAGACCCTTCTCCCAACATCATCTTCTGTAAAGTGCACACTCACACAGTAGAAGTCAGACTTCTCTGGTGGTGCTTGCATTAAGTAATTGGTCCACTAAATTATGTAGCTACAGATGTAGGTGGTTCTACTCTCACAGTAGTCATCGTATGTATGTGGGTTATTTATAGAGTTGTGTAAATATGATTTTATGTACTGTGGTCTCACTGAAATAGCAGTGAAAAAGAACTTTTACAGTACAGGGTGAGTCCACATCAATGTCAGACCCTTCTCCAAACATCATCATCTGTGCAACACTATGCTGATGTAATTCTCTATAAAGTGCACTCTAACAGTCTCAAAGTAATTTCAAATCACTGATTATGTAAATCCTTTGACCAAGGAACTTTTACAGGGCTATCCTGTAAGTGCTAACTTGATATGATATGTAAGTAGAACAATCAGTGAGTGAACTTTCAGGAGAATTCAGGTTTGTGATGGTAGGCTGGCCACGAAAAGCAGATTAGAATTTGAAAATATTCCATAAAATAAGATAAAACTTTTGGTTGCTAAAGGTTGTACCCTATGGGTGACAGAGCAGTATTGGATGAACACCATATAATGCAACATGCTATTGTTAAAATTAAAGCAGTAGCTAGAAAAAATCAAACCCTGATGAAAAAAAATAATTGTGCTTGCAAAATGTTTGCATGTCAGATGGACCAAACAAAGCAAAGACAAGCAATATTATATCTATATAAGTTTTGTAGGTGGATTCTGGAAAGATTACACATTAATTTCACAGGACCAAGTTGATATGATTAAAATTATGTTCCAAGGAACCACTAGCAATTTAAGAACATATTTCATTGCCATGGCAAAAATTACTATTGTTTATGTCAGAAGAACGGTATTTATTTATTTGTTTGTTTGTTTGTTTGTTTATTTATTTGCCTTTGTTTACTGGTAAAGTCCACCTGGGTTTAGTTAAACCCCTTTTTAGCAGAATCAGAGGAAGAAAAGCTCCTTAGATTTCTTTTACTGACAGGCAGACAGTAAATAAATAAATATAATGAAGAATGACAGAGTACAAACAGTATGCAGGTATTTACTGAGTACATAATATTTTAAACAGTGTGCATAGATTTTCATTGTACATGAATATTTAAGCAGTGTCTATATACTTATAAAGCACACACACACACACACACACACACACACATATATATACATATATATATATATATATATATGTATATATATATATATATATATATATATATATATATATATATACAGGTAGATAATAGATAGATATAGATATGTATAGAGCATCATATTTCTTATTTCCCATGTGACATTATGAGTCTAAGTCACTTGTAGTGTAGATTCTTTTTTCATTTGGTGGTGTAACAGGGAGAGAACAAATTAGCAAACAGAGTATAAAACATGCATTTTTATTAAAAAAAGAGATGACAGATTTTTAGAGGCATCATTTTTGGTGGTTAGTATTTACAATCCCAGTCTTTAGAGAAAAATGGGGTGCAAGATGTTGTTTTGCTTGATAGAGAGAATAGAGAGTGGAGGAAAGGAAACAGCTTCATAAGGGAACTCTCTATTAAATGTATACAGTGAATTGTGAGATTATGACTGTAGAATCAAAACAGTTCAGCAACAAGGAAAGGTAGCTAACTGTATATTTTTAAGGAAAATCAAACAATCACTTCCAGTTGTGCACCTGGTCATCTGGTCACCAATGGATTAGCTTCAAGATCCATACAATTCTTGAAACACATACCAATGTTGTTGGTAATTGTACTACAGGACAGACATGCAGATTTATACTTCACTAGACATAACAGAACAAAACTGGGCCTGAATAATTGGAGTTTGAGAGGGTCTGTTTGAAATAAATAGTACATACAAAAGTTTCAGGATGACAGCCTCATGAAGAGCAGAACATCCAGTGAGGATGATTCAGTGTATCTCTGGGATACTACTGGGGTAGTCCTAAGCAGATTTCAGGAATTTTCCCAGATAAAATTTCATACCGATGTCAAAGAAATGATTCTTGAAGGATGTATCATGACAAGTTTGAACCTAGACATTTAATGGCTAAGGGCACTTGCCACTTATAAACAAGTTAATCCTTATGCCAGAGTATTGGAAGCTGATTGCATTAATATGCCAAATGTGGAGGATGACTCAGCTCCAAGTGTTTGCTTCTTGGCTGAATCTACACATTCAGTTGACTAATGAGTCTGTCATACCAGAAAATCGAGAAACCTCAACTGAAGTGAAAACAAATATCATTTTTAAAAAGCACCTCGCATCTCACCTACTGACTACAAATCATGGCAGCTGTACTGCTCCTGCATGTAAAACAGCTGTTCATTATTGCTGAAGTAGCTATATCAACTAATGGCTACTAGCAAATGGAAACCACGATATAATTTGGCACACTAAAGTTATAAAGGGCAACTGCATGCTTGTTCTACATTTGAATTTCCTTCAAAGTATATTAAAGCTACCTGTATCAAGGGCCATTAGTATGAAGATGAAGGAGAAAAAGAAGATTTGTCTTTGGGTCAAGCAGTGAGCTATGAATCAAGGGGGACTGAGAGTGGAGGACAATGGGAGAGACTAAGATGGCTTTATTTCAATTACCAGGAAACGTCTCCTAGAAGAGGTGCCAAAAAGTTACAGGAGAATGACTGTGCCTTAACAGTGAGATGGAAGTATGACTGGAAGGAGAGCACTGTGCTGGAAAGGTAAAACAGCATGGCAAAAGAAAAGCATTGTAAAGTGGAAAGAAGAGGTAGAAAAAATTGAGACAGCGTACCAACTGAATAAGATAAAAGAGTAAGGGATGGAGGAGAGAAGAAGAAGGGTATAGAGGGAGGAAACTGGCAAGAATGCTGGTAAGGGCAGAAGGGGGAAACTAACAACACCAAGAAGAGAGTGGAAGGTAGCTGAAAAAGAAAAGATTAGACAAGTAGACAAGCGATGGAGAAGGCATAATGAAAATACATGAAGGATGAACAGAGGGACACTGGAAAAGGTCAGGGGCTAGCAAGAACTTAAGAATGCATGGGAAGGCAGAAATGGAAAGCAAAACATGGATGGAGTGCAGGAAAAGTATGTGGGGAGATAGAGATGTGGTGGTGCTGTGTCTAGCCAGAAACCTATGAAGGAAAATGACTGAATTAGGAACACTGATAATATAAACTGAGGATGAAGTGGTTGAGATAACAGAAAAATAGGCAAAGGACATAAGGAATGGGACAAAGTTAGTTGATGACTGCAAACTGGGAGTGGTCATTGAAACCCCATAGCGATGTCAACATCCTGCAAGAAGGTCTTACGTAGACTAATGACTGGTGCCAAAGTCATGGTCTTAAACTTAATGCAAAAAATGCATTATCATCCCCTTCGGCAAGGGTGATGTTCCTGCAAACTACCACATCAATAGCAATACCCTAAGCACACATTCAGTGGTGAGAGATCTGGGCACACAGGTTGACAGCAATCTTAACTTCAAACACCATGTCTCCACAGTGGTAAGAAGGGCATTTATATTGCTCATCTCATAAGTAAGGGTGTTGCCTTAAGAAAAAGAGGTTTATAACTCCCCTGTTCTCTTCCCTCATCAGGCCAATAATAGAATACAGTGTTCCCTTTTGGTATGTTCCTTTCCAAACACCTGCAGCAATTGGAGAGGCCACAAAGGTTCCTTACAAAGAAAATTCAGGGTCTTCAAGATCTGTTTTATGTGGACAGACTGAAGTCATTGTTACTTTTTCTCTATTGTACAGACTGCTCAGAGGTGACATGTGTCTTGCATATAGAGGAATCTCTCACACAGCTTTAATGAAAATGCTGCACATTCGCAAGTCAAATGGCACACAGGTCACTTGCTCAAAGGACCTTATCCTGGTATGTGAAATCAAAAGAACTTGCTGGAGAGACAGGTTTGTCTCACAGAGGTTTCCCCTCCTTTGGAACAATCTTCCTATTCATGTTAAACAAAGCCCCTTGTTGGCTCTATTTAAGAGCAATTTGGATGATTGGATGGGTAACCAGAAATTCACCCAGGGGGTTCCACTTTTGTCCCTCTTGGACAGGGGCAATAGGTGCTGATTTTAGTGTCTGCTTAACTAGACACCCTTGGGAACATGGGTTAAACTTGGCTAGGCTTATAAAGGCCCTGGGCCTGTTAGCCTAGTAACCACCTATGATCCTATGACAAGGTGTTGGTAAAAGTCAGGCTAGGGAAGGATGTTGGAAAGTGGTTGTATACCTAATGGAAGAGTTGAGGGGTAAGTGACAGAGCATGAGGAGATGCGGCAAAGGGAGAACATGAGGTGAGAAGTGGTTAAACAACAGGAGTCATAAGGCAGCAGTCAAAGAGTAGCAATCGGAGATTAAGAATGTGAAAGGTGATGGTGATAAGGGTTGAACCTGAGCCCTGTACTGTATAATGTGTCTGACTGCATGTAGTGCAATGAAGAATAGATACACTTTTCTGACACAATGTGTGGGATGGGGAAGTTTCAGCTAACTGCAACAGTCAAACAGACTAAGCAGACTCATAGCCTCCTTTTGCTTACTAGTTTATATGATGCAATGTAATGTAGTGCAAGTGTGATATAATAGTTCCAAACAAAAGTCAAGTATTCAGGGGACTGATAACAGAACTAGCCTTAAGAGGGACCTAACACTGGAGGCATGGCCAGAAAGGATGCAGTTCTCATCTACCTCTCTATGTTTAAAATTCTGCAGCTGGGAATGACAATCAAAATGTGGTCCTGGAACTGTGGAAATCAGACCGAAAACCCAAAGTAAAACGAAAAAAAAGAAAAGAAAAAGATCAGTCACGGGTGATTATTATGGACAATCTAAACTATCAAACTTTGCCTGTAAAGAATTTGTCAAAACAAACATAATAAATATCTAGGTGGTTAGAACATAAAGAAAGGGCAGTGAAATATCCCTTTAATCCGGCAGTGGTCTGGTCTCTTTTAGTGCAGTATTATCAGTTGTGGGGACCTTACAGACAAGGAGAAATCACAGTGGTAGATGTGAAAAAAGTGCAAGGTGAATGGGATGGTGAGGGAAATGGAGGATATGTCATGCTGGGACAGGTGAAGAAAGTTCAGCCCTTTTCTCTGAAAAAGAGGAGAGACAATACACAATATGGTTATTGGTGGCACTAAGGGGCAAATGTTATGGAAGAGCACAGCAGGAAGGAAGAGGCACTGCCAACTGATCAAGTGGATACAGTTTAGTCATTTTGTGTTGTTGTTAGATGTCCTTTTCCCCTCTGCATGCCAAACAGCAGACCTTCTCTTAAGAACTTGAGCCCTTTCTTTCCTGAGGAAATTTTCTCCCTATGATCACCTAGTGTGAGAGATTCTGGAAGGTCCATCATCCAGGTGAACTTTGCAGAGTTTTATTGTCTCACTGCATCCCAGCCATGGCAGCAATTCTGACTAAATAGCCCAGATCCCTCCCCTTGGATAGTGATGTGGACATCTATGTCATTTTATGGACTACCTATGTCCATTCAACAATTTGTGTCATGCTGTCACACATGTGGTCATTGAGGGCTACCATCAATGGCTTAGATGGCCATTCCATTTCATCTCTGCACCAGCCATAGCCTGTATGTTTCCATCCCTACCCTCCATCCATCAGATATCATGTTTGGGAGTGGAGGCTATGACTTAATGGGTACCACCCCTTCTCCCACCAGATGACTGTGTCCATCCTGTCCTGTCATGCCATCAAACACCCAGGCCAATAATTGGAGCTGGGCTGCCTAGCGTGTAGTCAGGGTAGTTTTCCTCTATGCCACTGGTGTGGCAAACACACATGGGGAATCATCTTTACACAGAGAAAAGGTGAGTACAATCTGTTACTTAAATTGGTTGAGGAAGCTAGGACTGTTGGGACATTTAAAGGAGGCCGGGATTTGTGAAGGGATAAGATGGAGGCTAGCTGTCTTAAGTTACCTGCAACAGTCAGACTAGACATACCCATAATCTCCTTCTGTTGACTAGTTTATATGAGGTAATGCAATGCAAGTGTCATCTAACAGTTCTGAGTAAAAAGGAAGGACATTTAACAAATACAAGTTAAAATATATTGCAAGGTGTAAACACACACAATCACATTCTATAAACAATTGGTGCATTTAACCAAGTTTCACTTATTCCGAGCACAGGCAAGTAAAAGTTGCCTGCCAGTGGGTCTTCAGCTTTGTATCTGACTGTTTCTCATGTGAAATGTTGTTTGCTCAAACAGATGAACATGACACATGATAACAGACGTTTCTTATAATGTGATCACTGAGCTCTCATGGCAGGAGTCATGCTATACATTGTTAATTCCTATGAGGCCCTTGACAAATAAAACTTCCAAGCAAAAAACCTTAGTATCTAATAATCATTAAATGTAAATGCACTTCTGTTGTTATACTTCCTCTTTGCAAGATTTACCACTTAGCACAGTGCTGCCTATAATTAAAGAGAAAATACACCGAAAACAGTGTACAACAGGGCCTCATATGTCTCTCCACATTAGTGTTGTATGAACCCACTTGCAGTTCCTGCAATGATCCCTGAGGTTAGTTCAAGCCACTAGGCTAATTCTTTTTAATACCTTTTCATTTCTTTATATCAATTAAAAGAATCAGTTAACTGAATGCAATGAAAATTGACTCATGGTTCAGCTAACACAGTTGTTAATCACTAGATCTCTTTGCCAAGATAAGATTACTTGACACAAATTCACCATTGTTGTTACCCACATAAAAATTAAGTCAGTTATTGTTCTAAACTGCAGAGATATATATAAAGTGATAGGATGATAGCAATAATAAATTAATGAATCCCATACTTAGTAAAAGCTAATGCATGGGGAACAGTTCATTAAATCACTAACAGGGAGATTTTAAGCTTTATTTCTGAGATTATAAAATGATGTTGTAAAACCATTCAGAGCAAACGTGTCTGATAATAGTAATCGCTCAGTTACTTTTCATGTGTTTTTTATTTTAAATTCACGGTTGACCACCTAATAAATGAGGCCATCAGAAACCAAAATTACATTTTAGGTTAATTATACCCCCAAGTACAGTTGAAGGATATAGAGACCAGGGATGCAAAAAAAACATATTTAGTCAGCACTAATGTAATAATAGTCAGATGAATATGCACTTATTCATTTTATTTGAAACTGCACCAGATCATTTTATAAATATACAATTGTAAAATGTAATTTCTGACTTTGCACTTTAAATGAGCCCAGGAATAAACAAATACACTGGTGCAAACAAATGTCTAAAGACTGACTCCACATTTTCAGACAGATTTCAGTATGTCTGCTGAAGGAAATTATATATTCACCTCCTCACTCTCACCCATGAATAGCTGCTAACACAGTAGTGGAGTGAGCCCTGAATTACAAGTCTCCAAACATTGGCCAGAATGCTGACAGGATCTGCTTGCAGGCATCAATTACCCCAGATGGGAGCAATAAAGTCACTAATTCATCAAGCCCTTTATGTAATATCTTCTCATGTTAGGATGACTAGTATAAGGCAAACATTCCTTGGTGGAGTCAGATCACTGTGCTTGATGTGAGGTCCTCTGGCAATGGACAAAAGAAAACATTTACCTTTTTACACATGGCACTGGCATTAGGAAGTTCCTAAATCAAAAAAGAAACTCTTTAAAGCAGGCAATGAGCTGTCCTTGCCTCATGTTCACAATCCTGGGCCCTGGGAGGTACTGTTATATACATGTGGAGAATTTCTGGAATGCTTGTTATTTTAAGTCATGCTAGTAAAACCATGAATCCTACAGCAAAGGTAGCTCAGTAAGCCACTTTCAGTTAATGAGCTGAGGGCAAAGAATGTGATAATGGAGAAAACCTCTCATAATCATAACATAATATATTTTTTAATGTGTCCTTACTCATATTTCAGAAAATTGTTTCAGTAAAAACACGGCCAGAATGTCAGCCTCATGTTGCAGCTGTGCATAATGCTTTGCAAATGAAGCATTTATAGTAATGTTATAATAAGTACTCAGTGATCTAGCTTGCTATCATAAACTAAAAAGCCACAAAACTATTTTAGCTACTGAGCATATTTCTATACCTGTAAAGACAACTCCCTTAAGTGACAGCTGTCCGTATACCTTTAACAATATGTGCAGTGGAACAGCACAGAAGTGCTTCACACTTGGTTCTCAGCTAGGAAACCTTCTGTGCAGAGTCTGTATGTTCTCCCTGTATCTGCTTGGGATTTTGTCGGGTGTTTCAGTTTCTTCCCAGAGTGCAGAGGCATGTGTGTATGTGTGTGTGTGTGTGTGTGTGTGTGTGTGTGTGTGTGTGTATGTGTGTGTGTGAGTGTGTGTGTGTGTGTGTGTGTGTGTGTGTGTGTGTGTGTGTGTGTGTGTGTGTGTGTGTGTGTGTGTGTGTGTGTGTGTGTGTGTGTGTGTGTGTGTGTGTGTGTGTGCGTGTGTGTATCCTGCAACAGAGTGGCATTTTGTCTAGAATTATTTTTATGGACTGTGCCACTTAATATCAACATAAGCTTTTTGCTCCCCTGCAGGCTTGAATTGAATATAGTGATTATCAGAGAGTTTATAAAATAATAAATGACAGCAGCTGCATTCTATGCAGTAGATACAGATAGACAGATAGATTGACAGACTTGATATTGATATAGACATACAGGTCTTCAGATTTCAAGTCAGAGCAACTGGCATAAGGGAGTGTAAAAGATGAGCTTTCTAGATGTACTGTGGTGAGAGAGTGGACTTTTATTTCATACATTACAAGCAAAAAAGTGCACAAACCCTTGAAACAGTCGAGTTTATAAATCGTATGCCATAATACACTGGCTGAATTTTGTCTATCTACCACTTACTGCATTAGGTTACAGAAGAGTGTCATTCTATGAAGCTGAATGAATAGAATGACAGCAAACCAGTGTCGTTGGGCCCTGGAGGAAAATTGATCTGAACAACAGGAGTGAGTTTGGCGTATCTGACAGTTAATAGTACAGCACACAGATACCTTGCAAAGACCTGTAACTATTAAACAGAGGTGATGTGGGTAAGGTATGGCAACTGTTTTCAGGTTTATACATATTGCCAATCCTGCATATGCAGCCTTTAATACCTACTGAAAAATATGATGGTTCACAAACCCCAATAGCTAAGGTGGTATTTGTGTGATGGGACTGCTGTCCATGTGAAGCACAGCACAGAGTGGGATGCAATGTTTCCATCACTAATTGTATGTTCCACCTGCAGTTTTTACCCTGCAGAGTGTACTTACAAGAGTTGCCTGTGCACTGACTGTAGGGTCCCAATCTGTGTACCTTGCATGTTCTTTCTAGTCACTGGCCCCTCGAGTCACTAAACTTCAACTTCAGGTTTATTTGAATGCTTATAAATAATAACGCTAAAAAGTACAAGTTCAAATATCACAGAACATGTCAGCTGAGGGAAACAATGAAGCAATGAAATTAAAATCTGAGTTGAAAAAGATGAACCTTAAGAGACCTTTTAAAATTAAAGAGCATTGGGATGTCCCAGTACCACCATATTAGCAGACTCCAAATGTATAGCACTTGATAAATAAAAGATTGAATCTCAGACAACATGACTTTCACCAGCAGAACTACAAGTATCTTCTAAGTATCATAGCAGAAGGTATATGCAGCCCAGATTGGCACAAGCAATAAACATAGTAGATGATGATGTAAGATCAAGCATGCAGCTAATGTAGTCTCCAAATTACCAGTGTAATGTAATTTCCCAGTTAGTAAATGGGTGATGGGTTTTGTACTAGCTAAGAGTGATAAGGTTCACAGTCTGAAAGCCCCATATACAAGAATTTGTAATAGCCAATGTTTGAGGAAACCGGGGAGTGTGCAATCAAAGTCAAGGAGTAATAGTAAATAAATGTCTGATCCAGACAGTATTTTTTGTGAATGCACAAGGACTTACAGCAGCAGTCACCTGGCTCGTGAGGATGAGTGCCTTATAAATGATCACTCAGATATTATGCACCTTAGACATACATTTGAGCCACTCAACTCCCTAGATGATGCGAGTCTCTGAACATGATATGCAAGTCCACAGTACCCATCTTAGTTGTACAGAGATACAATCTTTACTTATCAAGTCCTATAGAGACTAATGTGGTTACTATGCATCTAGTGGATGAATTCTGTCAAGATGAGTTAATGGGGAACTCAGGATAACAGATATGCCTAAGGGAAGGAGAAGTAAAAACTACAGGTGATGAGCATTGCAATGACATTGAAGACCTCTCTTCCTGATGAGATCATCAAAGACCAGTAGATACACAGTGAAAAAAGGGACATAAATTGGAAAGCTGTTGTCCTCTGCAATTCATATTCTAGAGTAAGGAGGACCTAACTCCTCAAACAGCCCTCTGCCAGCATCCAAACCAATTTAAAAGAAGTATCCATTACCAGAATAAATTTGTAATTATTCTAAAATGTTCCCGTGGTCATCTCTGTCAAAACCTTGCCATGAGCTCAAGGAGTGTCCATGATCCAACAAAATACTGATATAAACAATATAGAAACAAGTTGAAATTACATCAGAGGAGGTCTGGGTGAAACAAACCACACTGAATGTTTGCTAAATCAGAATAACTGGCAACTGGACACAGTTAGTAATTTAGGAAACCAGGATAGAAGAAATAATGTAAGAATAATTGGTATGCAAGGAAAAATGGAAGCAGAAAATATGGTTAATTTCCTAAACCAGCTGGATTCCAAAAAGTATTAAGCCTTCATTAGGGCTTGTCATATGGTACAGAGAGAGATTATACCTCTCTGCCAAAACCTCCAACTAAGGAAGATGTTACTCACAGTTCTATAAATACTAAATTTGTTTAAATAGATAGTACTATCAGAATTGCTAGGCAAATGCTCTAAAAATCTATAGTTCTGAGATCATATCTGGCAATGATTACTAACAGAAAGTAATAGAAAGGTAGAAGGCTTTCTTAATATTGGAAATGTCCATAAAAAGGGTATTAAGTGCCACATTTTATTTCCAGCACAGTTATTAATCTTTCTATCAGAAAGCACAAGTACATTTGATTCTTTATAAGATGACTTTTCCTTTCTTAAATCTAAAAAGCTCAACAATCATCAAGAAGGTTTGGATTGGAGCAATGAAAGCCAAAAGAGACAGAGTACTTGGATGGAAAACTTTTAACAAAACAGCAAAAAGACTCATGAAATGGAACATTAATGCAATTAATTAACGTGTTTACATAAATAAAGTATACTTTTTGTCTATCCAGGAATAGATGTAGAAACTTCACACAAGATTATTTTTTGGACTTCAGTGACTCATTGTTATTCGTGTTCTGTGAGGACTTAAAATATGAATCCTAACAATAAATATCAATTTAGTCAAGTTAAATGAATGAAGCTTTTCAAACTGAGTTCTTTATTGTCTAAGGACAAAGACTGTATATATCACACATTGTTTGGTAAGCTCTGATCTAGATAATTTTTCTTCACTGTTTTAATATATTTTATTTATACCCATAAAGTTTAATCTGCAGTATGATTGTGTCTTTTGGCTTTTCCTGGTTAGGGGTTGCCACAGTGGAAATCCTGTCCACTAATAATTGGCAGTGGATTTTTATGGTGCCGAGTTGCCAGCCCGACGCCGGACCTTCAATGAAGGCACGCCCATTCACGCACGCACCTACCTGCATGTCTTTAATGTCACTCAACCGCAGGGGGGACCTGTAGACTCCACACAGAAGGTGCACCAGCTGAGAATCGAATGGGAGAACCTCTTGCTGTGAGGCGACAACCCTAACCGCTGCATTAGTCTACAGTATATGTCATTTAATTGATATAGAAAATGTATTTACTTAATATTTTATTCTGTCACATGGAAACATACTGGTTCATAGTAGAGTTTTTTCCTTTCAAAAATTTGTTTTTATAGTCATCATACTGTTTGTGAGACTAGTATATTCAATATGTAAATTGATTATTTATATTCATATTAATGGTTTTGATGTTTTTCCATATAAAATTTTTCTTAGACTATATCCAAACTCCCTTCTTTGTTTAAGCAATGAAAAGTCAGTAGTGAATGTTTAAAAAGCACAAAATAAAATAAAATATGTCATGGAGTCACTCTATGACTTTGCAGTAAGCAACATAAAGGGTTCTGGAGTTGAGTTTCCTGTCCAGAAGAGATCTAGAAAAGAAAACAATGAGTTTATTTGCTTTACATTCTCTTTTCTTTTAGTGAAGTTCATCAAATGTTATAAAATATGTTCAGAAATACTTTTGTTCTTGTACAGAAAAATTTGTAATTTAAAGAGTGAAAATAGCAGAGTGAGCTGACAGAAAGTTATGTAAACAGTAATAGCATGCAAATTACTGCATAAGCAGCTGAACTGTTTGCTAATCAATCAATCCAAGATGGAGTAGCTATTCAACAAGCTATAAAGCAACTGTGTAGACTCAGTGTTGGTTTTCCATGCAAATTCCGAAACCTATTGGAATACAGCCATGGAAAGGAGTCTACACAGAAGCAATGTTAGTAGCTGCTATTGATTTAATTCATGTGTATGTGCAACAGGCTGAAGTCTGTGCTGCTGCTGCTAATAGACCAAGGCCAAGAAGAAGAATTTTCAGATTTCAGGTAACTTATGACAATCTACATGATGTGGAAATTGTAGAGCACTATAGGATGGATAAAGACACACTACAGGGACTCTGCAACCTCTGTCGTCCTCAACTTAGAACAAGGGCAAATTGAGGGGAACCTATAACAGTGGAGACAAAGGTATGTGTAGCACTTAGAATTTCAGCTACAGGTGCCTTTCAGAGACCAACAGGGGACATGCTGGGGGTGTCACAGGCATCAGCATCAACAATCCCCCATTAATTCCTGAATGCTATGCTACACCATGCCAGTGACCACATATATTTTCTCCAGACTCCTGAGGGTAAGACCAGAAATATGCAGGAATTCTTCCCTGTAGCTAACTACCCTGAAATACTAGATGTCATAGATTGCACACATGTAGAAATTAAGGCACCATCCAGGGGAAAATAGAAAGGGCTTCCACTCTATTAACTGCTAAGCTGTGTGTAATGCCAAGAGAATCATCCTGAATGTGTGTGCTGGCCAACAAGGCAGTTACCATGACTCACACATCTGGCACAACTCCCAACTATATTAGATGTTCAGTAGGGTATATCCCACGGGTCATTTGCAATGGGATGCACACTATGCTCTGGAACTATTGCTGATGATACCCATCAGAAATGCACACACACCTGCTGAAGAATGCTATAAATGAGGTGCATGCTCAAACCAGAACTATTACATAGCATGTGTTTGGGCTGCTGAAGTCATGGTTCCAGTGCCTAGATACATCTGGGGAAGTCCTGCACTACAGTCCATGTACATGAACTGAAATCTTTACAGTATGTACCATGCTACACATCATCATCCTGAGAAAACAGCTTCAGCATGATCAACAAGGTGTAGGAGTACATATTCCACCACCAGTGCCAAGGTCACCACAGCCACATGCAGGTGAGGAGTCTGAATGGGAAGCAGCAGATGCTGTGGGTGTAGGCAGATGTACATGTGCTCAATATGCTATCGCACTGGCTAAGAGACAATATATAGCACACTCACTCACCACCTAAGGGCCTAAAACCTTCCTCCTACACACACATATATATATAGTAACATTGATGCCAGGCAACTCTCATGTTTACCTACCCATGTAATGGCTGTGTACTGCTTGCATCAAACAGAGTCAGCCCTGAACAAAAACTGTTGCAACTGCTGGATTTACAAGGTAAGTGTTGAACCTGGAGTGTATTGTGTAATAATATGAATGATTGGCATATCCTTGCATGTTACTACTTGATAGTGTAAGCAAGAAAATGTGAGAGATTTGTACATAAATGACCTTAACATGTGACAGCAGAGACTTATTTGATTTATATGTGTCCATTACTAAATAGGAGACATCAGGCATGAAAGATTCACACAGTCATACCTCTCAAAAGTAGTGATGGTCACTGCATGCCCTCAGTTTAACACCATACGTTTGTACTGGAAAATCATTAAAGAGAGAAGTTACAAAGTAATGATACATATTTCAGTTTCAGACTTCACAACCCTCACAACATCATTAAAAATAAAGATGGAAACATTTTGATGCCATCCACTGTCTAACTTTATAAGACCAATATATGTTAAAGGCACAATAACCAATTCAACATCACAAACACAGATATGATAAGCATTAAGTCAGCTATGCACCCTGAGCATCAGACACAAAGCTTATGTATCCCTGAATCCAAAAGATACAAAACAGGGATATGGCACAGTTATCATCACTTGTACAGGGTGTTGTGTGGGGGGAGCAGGAAGCCTAGGCTGACAGTGTGTGTGAGTAAGGAAGAGAAGCAGGTAGTCATTCGAATAAAGTAATAAATGGCCAGTGACACAAAATGAGTTTTAAGCTTCACAGCTGAACTATGTAACTGCTGTGTGTGTGTCTGTATAGGTCCTACAGATGAAATTGATGTGCATGAACACAGCTAAGCTCTATGCTAGCTCTATTCCTTGGTATGTTGGACAGGTGTGAGCCATGTATGGTAGAGGTGGCAGTTAATCATTGTCTTACCCAACCATGAGAACTGGCTCTGCCAGGAGTTGTACTGTCAAGTCCACACCCATAGTCAGATGCACTGCTGCTAATAGAATGTGACTGATGTCTGCTGGATGAGCTTCCCTCATGAGGACACCCAGGACCATGACCCCATGGTTTGCTACATCTGGGTATGGACAGCGCAACTACTGATGGAGCAGTGGAAGTGCTGCCACTTTGGGAGTGTGAGTGGGCATGGACACTTTGGATAACAGCAGATGATGTGGCTGACCTACACCCATGAGGATGCCATCACCCTCCCAGCATACATTCCATCAAAGACACTGCCCATTCCACATGTCAATCATCCAATCCACTGAATCAGCAACATGGTAGAGGCAGTCATGTATGTCAGCCTTGGCCACATCTACAACCCTAAGTATTTCCCTGGAGGACCTGTGGGAACATGTCTGTGCCTCCATGATGGCCATAAGCATACGTTGATCAGGTGGAGAATGTACAGCAGGCCTCCTTCGACCACCCCTAAAAACGCTCTTGCATGGCACCTCACCCACACTTTGGCTTTGGCCAGATTCAACAGACACTGAAGCCATAGTAACCAGAGTTCCCAGATTGATTGTCTCACCCTCCACCTGTCCAATATCTGAGGGCTTACTGGAATGGGTAGGTGTACGCCCAATGGAATTTCAGGGGATGGTTGTATGTCAACCTTTGTGTCAGATTCAACCTTTACATCCTCAACTGTGCCTCTGTTTGGCCACCATCATCATCGGAGTCTGCTGATACTCTGACATCAGTTGACAGAAGTCCCACAATTCCACTGTCAGGATTACCTGTGATAATAAGCAACAAACACAGGAACAATTAATACCTACACTACTATAGTCCAATATATGCTAATCAAATAACAGTGATGCCACTAGTAGACAGTACAGCAATACGCACAACAGTTCTAACATCACCATCACACCCTAAAATATTTCTTTGAATTGCTCATCAGTACTGACATAAAAATGTTTTGCTTGCCATGTGCAAATGATATTATGCTCCATATGCTGGACGTCCTTGAAGAAGTTAAGCAAAAGGTATGGACAACATCATCACAATTAACAGCAACACAGAGGATAATACCTTTTCCCCTTTATATGTCCATTAATTGTACTTTCAACAAGAACTTGGATGACAAGTCCACCCTAAGCCCATGTGTAATGAATCAGAATGTGTTAATTGTAGCAATCTTCAACCCCCCCCCCAAAAAAAAAAATTCTTGTGAAACAGAAGTCACATATTGATTTAAATTGTTTTATTATACAACATTATTTAACAATTGAGATGCAAAAGCCTTCCTAGGAGCTCCTCCTGGGGCATGTGTGCTATCCCTTACACAGTAGCACCCATGTCAAGGACATTCTGTTCTGCACTTTCCTGGCAGTTGTTTGGATCTCTGAAAGTGGACAGCAACTCTTCATTTACTGTTAGTGGTGAGTCTGTTGCAGGCCTCCCCTGTATGCATCCAGTCATGAGCCACTGCAGTTGTTCTCCTCCGTACAGATGTGATCATGTCAGGGGCCCTATGGCACACCTGATCATATGTCCTGCTGTGGCTGCCTACTGCAATAATGTCTGCAACTATCTGCTGCCAAATTTGCATTCTGCCTGACATAGCTCCATGTCCCCTCTCAAGCAGGAAGGCATCATGTCACCTAAAAGCTTCCATATTGACCTGATTCTTAGGGTCAGTAAAGGATGGTTTTCAGGGATTGAGATGCCTAGGTGCCATAGTCGTAGGTGTCCTAAAAGACAGCAAAAGGATAATACACATAAATATCACATAACTACAAAATAACTGTCCCCGGAATAAAACAGAAAAGGTAGCATTTTAGTATTACCCACTCGAGAAACATAAAACAGTCTAGACATTTGAAATATGAACAACAGGCTGGATACAAAAAAAAGGAGAGTAACAATAGCAACATATCCTTGTTTGTGCCATAACAGAAATGCAGCTTTACTCCCCCACACCAAAAAGAACAGGCAAATGACACATTTTGCTAACAAACCATCTATGAAATGCTAAAAGTGCTATCAAATGAACTGTCCCTGAAACATGTCTACAGATTTAACACAGAACATTCCACTTTAAGGTATTGTCGATAATGTACACCTGTGAAATACCCTGGCAAACATGCCCATGCCATCAGTGCACTTCCAGCGAATGCATGCAGATAAAAGTGTAGTCTTTGCTAACCAAAATATATCTTTAAACCATTAAACATATTTTTAATTACATTTCAGCATCTGCAGTATATAGCTGACAAAATGCAAGCATACCTTCTCAAGTTCGTAAACTTCTGTACAGATTTGTCCCAAAGTAATATCCACTTTTCTGTGTTCTCCACATAAACAAGTCTGCTAACCTTCAGTTTCCCTAGCTAAATGGTTGCCTTTATGGTGTAGATTCAGGGCCGTCAGCACTGTGAATATGCAAATAAGGTGTGAACTCAATTAAATGTCTGAATCTCAAATACTTGGCTCCATGTAGCAGATTGAAGCATAGTGAAAGCACTCCTTCAGTCTTGCAACTATAAAATATTAATGGTATGGAGAAGGAAAATACAACAGCAATGCAGACTACCCTACATCCAAAGGGTGTGTGAGGTTAGACATACAAAGTGTTACTTGTAATTTTGTCAAAATTGGAAATGTAAGTAATAGCACACAATTCAAAGGTTTTGTACATGAACATCCAACCTCCTCTTCATTTGTTGGCAACTGCATATTATATTATTGCCATTTAATATCCTCACCCATTTTAAGGACAATGATATAGAATGGCTTACACACTGCATGTCTCAGATTATTGGTCAGATAAGAGAAGAATGAGCAACAAACACAAAGAGGTAAGACAGAGGTGCATATTTGAAACTAATGCTCATAACTGGCTGTGTAATGACTCAGTGCACTACTTCCAGAATTAATAAATGTACAAATAACTTTTACATGTTTTCACATTACTGTAGATCATGTTGCAGTTGGTTGTATGCAGAATGATTTCAGTAACTTGCTACAAAAGTATTTGTGTGGCAAAGAGGTATAAAGGTTAAGGCACCTTTAATAAAGGTTCATTGGAGTGAGAGTTCAAATTCAGAGCTATGTAGAAATATTTCATGTGTGCTAACATTTTGTAGTGTGTGTATCATAGATTGCTTTTCATCTTTTCAACTACTTTTCCCTTTCTTTTCTATTATTTTTGTGGGGACAGTGTTTGAGAGATGCATGGCTTAATGCAAACACGGTTAATGGAGAAAAATAAATGTCAGGTTTAGCTGTGTTTATCTCATTTGCGAGAAGCATGGCAATGTGCAAACTGGACTACTGGCCCAGCCATGAAACAGACAGAACACCTTCAGATCACCTGCAAGCAGGACATCTGTAAAGGGACAAAGGTCTAAGACAATACATTGTTGCAGTTTTTCTTTTTCATCCTGCAACTGATCGTAGTGGCATTGTACAGTAGTTAGCAAGGTTCCCCAACAGCTGCTGCCATAAAACACCTGCAGACAGGACTCACGGCAGCCAATAATTGAAACTGGATACATTCAATTAATTCTGTTGAGCATTGTACAAACATGTTAAGCGAAGTTGCATGGCTGTTAACACAGAGACTTAAGAATGATTAAGAAATTAGGAAATGTCATGTACCTAGTCCTTTGGCAGCAGTTGTATGTGTAGGGCTGGAGTACAGATCATCTTGGGTTCTAGTACAGGGTGTGCAACCTATTTTTACTGTTATGACAGTGCAGTTTATTGCAATGAACTGAAAAAAGCGTTATTCAAAGATTCAAAAGATTCAAGGAAACTTTATTGTCATTTAGGACCACAAAAGTGCAGCCTAAATGAAATTACAAATGTCAGCTCATGAGTGAAATGCAGTGCAAATAACATAGATGCAGCAGTATGAAAGAATAACATAAGAAAGAAAATAACAACACATATGACATGCAAGAGGTAGTTCACATTACATAACCACATTCAATACCCATTGTCCAGTGATAAATAAATATCCACCACCAAACCCCTACACTGTTAAGATAGAGAATAAATAGACACTAGTGAATAACAGCTGTTTAGTTACCATATTGCACTTGTTAACACTGGATGTGACTCAGTGTAGCCATCATATTGCATAATAGTAATGCTGCTGGTAATTGCTCAGAGCAGCAGGATTAAATAAAAAAGCGCCTTCAGTGTATCAGGTATTACGGTTGGTGTCTGAGTTAATAAGTCTCACAGCTGTAGGATACAAACGTTTCCTGAATCTGGTGGTCCTACAACAGACACTGTGGTACCTCCTTCCAGATGGAAGTTGTGAGAACCAGTTGTAGGCTGGATAGGTCAAATCAGCAATTATTTTACATGTTCGCTTTATTGCTCTTGTAAAGAAGAGCTCCTGAATAGAAGGGAGGTTTGTGCCCAAGATTTTCTCAGCCACCCTTACCACCCTCTGCAGTTTCTTCTTCTTCTCAGCAACTGTGCAGCTGCCGAGCCATGCTATGAAGTTGCTAGTGAGGATGCTCTCGATAGCGCCCCTGTAAAAAGTGGTAAGAGCAGACAACCGGATTCTGGTCTTTTTGAGCTTTCTCAGGAGGTGAAGCCTCTGTAGAACCTTCTTGGCTATATGGTTGGTATTAGCAGCCCAGGAGAGGTCATCAGAGATGTGAAGACCCAGGAACTTGGTTGTTTTGACTTTCTCTACTACCTTCCCTTTGATCGTGAGTGGTTGGTGAACTGTTGCCTTTCTCCTGAAGTCCATAATCATTTCTTTGGTCTTATTAACATTCGGGTCTAGATTGCTCCTGCCACACCAAGCAATCAAAGAGTTCACCTCATCCCTGTAGTTATGTTCATTCCCACCACTAATGAGACCCATGACTGTGGTATCATCAGTGAATTTTATAATATGGTTTGACTTATGTTTTACAGTATAGTCATGTGTGAGGATGGTGAAGAGCGCATAATCTTGAGGAACACCAGTATTCAGGACCATGTGTTGAGCGGTTTTATTTCCAGCACACGTTCACTGGGATTTACCAATCAGAAAGTCAAGAGTCCAGTTACATAGATGCTTGTCTATCCCAAGTTTCATAAGCTTATCCACTAGTTGCCTTGGTATCACAATGTTGAATGCAGAACTGAAGTCAATGTACAGCAGCCTTATGTAGTTGTTCCTCCCTTCTAGGTGTTTTAGTGCAAGGTGTAATGTGACTGATATAGCATCCAGAGTCAATCTATTTGCCTGGTATGCAAACTGGAGTGGATCAAAGGACTTAGGCAGACTCACAGATATATGTTTCTACAAAATCCTCTCAAAGCACTTCATGATGTTTGAGGTTAAGACACCGGTCTGAAGTCATTGAGGCAGGTAGCGGTGGGTTTCTTCAGAAGTGGGACAATACTTGTTTCCTTGAAACTTGAGGGAACTTTCTCCATAGCAAGGGATGAGTTGAAGATGTCTGTCAGTACCAGACATAACTGATCAGCACACCCGTTCATCACCTTGCCAGGTATGTTGTCTGGTCCAGCAGCCTTCCTAGGATTCTATTCATACCTCTCAACCTGGAAACATCAAAAATCTGGACAAATGCCCATGAAAACTAGGTACAAATTTGTACGCTGATTAACATAACATTTCCATATATAATTATGTAATCACACCCACACAAATGGAAATGTGGGATGCCGACTTTCAAATGCAAACTGAAGAACAGACCACCAAAATATGGCCCCAGACCCTATAATAAATGGTAAGCATTTTTTTAAATGTGTAGCAATGATGTTCATTGGGAAGGGAGACGATGATGAAACTTAGGATTTTGTTTTTCATGACTTGCAGTATGTGGGTTTTCTGGTAAAAGTAGGACATTTAATAGTAGACAATATTCTAATCTTAGCAAAAGAATATTACTGTGGTAGCGTTGTCACCTCACAGTTAGACGTTGCCCATTCGACTCTCAGTTAGACCGTCTTCTGTGTGGTGACATGATTGAATTGGCGTTCCTTCATTGAAGGCTGTGCATTAGGCCCGGCAAGCCAGCATGTAAAAATCTACTGCCAATCATTAGTGGACCGGAGTTCCACTGTGGCAACCCCTAACCGGGAAAAGACGAAAAACACAAACAAAGCAAAAGAATATTATAGTTTGGTAGGACTTCTAAAAGTCATTCTCCGTGGCCTACTGATCAGTGGCATAGCTAGAGTTTGTGCTGCCTGGGGTTGTCTTTGAGTTTGCCACCCTTCCCCCCTCACAAAATCACAGTCTTTCCCCCTGCAGCCATTACAATGTCCCATTACTTGGCTATTTCACCCCATTTACCATAAACACTGTAATGTGCATACTTCTTTACTTCTACAATGATTATTTGGATTTCATTTAAAACTTTTATTTTACCTTTTATAGCACAAACACTAATAGACATTTGCTAAACAAAGCAATACAGTCTCACAATGAAAACAGACAGCATTAAAGCTTCTCTGCCCTTGAAACTCACATTCATTGAAACAGCAATGAAACCCACATACAAAGAAAATGCATCTAGCCAGTGGTGGATAAAGATTACCTATGGGCTGTTTTCAAATCATAGGCCCCTTGCACACAAAACATACATGTGTTCTTTGATACAACTTCCTGATTGCATTAAATTATATTAGGAAAACAAGATGAAATCCACAGAACCACCACGACAGTCTTGAATAAAATTGTAGTTTAATAGAAGGTTAGTGCTTTCATGCTCCCGCTGAGCACTTCAAAACACATTCTAAATAAATATTAAAACACTAACCACATGACCAATGATGTCACCAGCTATTTAAATACATTACAAGTCTTTAAAATGAGCTTTAAAGGTACATAACCATTTAACCCTGGATGTACATCTGCCTGTAATCTCACTATCCATCTAGTCTCTCTCTGTTCCACTACATTGTTGATATCTCCCATCCATAACTCTTGTTCAACATTTTCTAATACTCTAAACCTAAAACCATGTGTAACACCTTCCTTGTGGACATGCTTAGCCAAAGCATACCTCAGATCCCTATTTTTAATAGCCAGTAGGTGTTTCCTTATTCTCTCTCTTAACACCCTCACACGTTTTCCTATATAGAAACATGAACATGCTTGGCAGCAAGCTAAATAGACCACATTAGTGCTAGAGCATATAGCTCTAAATCTAAATGTGTATTGTTGGTTTGTTATAGGATGTACAATCGTATTATTAGAATCTATATACTGACAGTGGCTACAACCACCACAAGGTGTTGTACCCCTAACGTCTGTTGCCTTGTTCTCATTCTATTATCATAACACAGAAGTCACTTGAGAGAGTGTTTATTGTTAAATACAAAGTGTGGTTGGGTCCCACAACACTACCTATCTTGGCATTTGACAATAAAACTGGCCTTTTTTATTATATCACAAAAAATAGTGTTGTCGTAAGTATAATGCATCAGAAAACTTACTTTGTTTTTCTGACCATCGCTAGCCATCTGTCTCTGGTCTTGTGCTGTCTGTCCACTAGAAAAATAGGGTTGAGCTGAAGTATTTCTTAAAATTCAAACATCCCTAGCCATGGCCCTTACTTCACCTTCTTTATAACTCCTATCTCTAAACTCTTGTGTCAAGGTGGTCAAGTTAGACTCAAACACATTTTATTGGCTGTTCAACCTCAAAATCCTTATCCCTTAACACTTCAATACATTTTTGAACACTCTAGCCAGATGCATACTGTCCCTTCTCAGTGTGGTGTTCACTCAACATGATTCCCTATAGAGTCTGGTAGCTACCTTGTCATTCCCTAACTTAGA
Organism: Protopterus annectens; assembly: GCF_019279795.1. Taxonomy (NCBI): domain Eukaryota; kingdom Metazoa; phylum Chordata; order Ceratodontiformes; family Protopteridae; genus Protopterus; species Protopterus annectens. The sequence goes on along the minus strand of NC_056725.1, from coordinate 746,380,474 downwards.
AACCTCAACATCTAAAAAAATCCATATTAGTATTAGAATATTTTATGTAAATTTGAGAAAGGTGGTTGTAGTGTGGAGATAATCTACAAACTCTGGAATCAGTTTTTCCGGTCTTTGCCACAATAGAAAGAGATCATCCACAAACCTTTTAAAAATATAATATATTTGGAAAACCTGTTATTGTTCAAAACATATGTTCATTTCCATTGGGACATAACCAAATTCGCATAACTAATGGTGCAGGGTGTGCCCATGGCTACACCCTGCTTCTGCCAATAGTACACCCCATCAAAAAGAAGTATGGTTATGGATTTTGGGTAGGCCATTTAGTGTGGGTACCGATGGAAGCAAAACTCTAAAATAGTTAAATAAATCTAAAGTAATCAAACTTTCTGCTTAAAAGGTTTGTGGATGATCTCTTTCTATTGTGGCAAGGACCGGAAGAACTGATTCCAGAGACACACTGACGTCCCGCTCACCAGACTGAGTAAGGAGAAGGTCACAGTAAGCTGCCTGTCGGGCACTAGAATCCGCCACATAACGCAAGCACTCAGGTCTCTCAACAGCAGGTACAAATACGACTCAGTCATTGTCCACGCTGGTGTAAACGACCTGAGACGTACCTCCTTGGACTACATGAAAAGAGACATTGAGGAGCTCTCTGATTATGTAGCCCAGTCAGGTATGACCCTGACCTTGAGCAGTATCCTACCTTCACCAAGAATGATGCCACAATACAGAGATAAGATGATCAGCTTTAACAATTGGCTTAAACTCTGGTGTCATTCAAAGGGGATCCAATGTCTGTCTGCCTGGGATGACATGCTGGACAAGCCACGCTGCTTCAAGGGACGGCTTGCACCTGTCACCCTGGGATTCCGGATATTGGCAAAGGCTCTTGCCACCCCATAGTGCCTTTTTAGGCAAGGCTCAAATTCTAAACCTACCACCCTAGAACACAAAAAGGAAAAAACTAAGGGTAATGCTGCTCAATGCCAGAAGTCTAAATCTCAAAATGCACGCACTCGAGGCCCTTCTCAGTATGGAGAACATCGATGTCTGTGCAGTGACAGAAACCTGGTTCAAGGCTCCTGAGAGCACCCCAGCACTATCAGGTTTTACCTCTTATCATGCGTTCCGCCCCAAAATCCGGACAATACCAAGAAAGGAGGGGGGTTATCCATATTCATCAAGGACACCCACACCTCAAGACTGGTGGCAACGCACGATGCATCGGAGACCATCCAGGTGAAATTAACCATAGGCAAGACTGCTCTGCAAATTGTAGCATGTTACAGGCCACCCTCACAAACTCAGGAACCTCACATGGCCTTCCTGAAAACACCAGAGGGATAAATGTATCACCAAACACCATCATACTAGGTGACTTCAATTACCCTAATATAGACTGGGAACACTACTCAAGCCCAAACACCCTAGCCCAAAAGTTCCTGGAATTCATAAACTCAAATGCCATGGAACAACTAGTCACCATCCCCACAAGAGGAGAAAACATACTTGATCTCATCATCACGAACATGGGAGCACAATGTTCAACACCGGAAGTATACCCCTCACTGGTGAGATCAGATCACAAACTAATCTCGCTGGAGGTCCTCATCCCACCCCCACCTGAAATAAAAAAGACCACAGCAAAGAACTTCTCGAAGCCGACTTCACACTTCTAAAGACTAGTGTGGTCTCCTTTAAGGCCCCCGAGCCAGCGGAAAACAGTACTCAAGCCGCTGAATCACTTACAAATGCCTTCTACCAGCACCTGCAGGACTGCATGGATAAGGCAATCCCAAGCAAAACAAAGACTCTTTGTACCAAAGGCAAGCGTCCAGTCTGGTGGACCCCAGCCATAAACAAACTCTACAACAAAAGGAGGAAGCTACTACAAGATAGAGCAAAATCCTTAAAAGGTAAGACACCCTTGATCACTATAAGTAAAAAACTAAGAGCTCTCATAAAATCATCCAAAGCAAATTTTGAGAGAAAAATAGCTAAAGACTCAAAAGACAATCATAAGGCCTTCTTTAGCTATGTTAGAAACCTGGGAGGAAACTCCCAGATATGCTCAGAACTAGTTCAAAATGATGTGAAGATTACTGATCCTACAGACATTGCCAACATACTGGCTGACAGGTTCAGTGCAAACTTCTCTCCCCTCCCCCCCAAAAGGAGAGATATCTATACCAAGCGATTGCAGCCCCCCAAACATCTCCAACGCCCAAGTGAGAACTGCTCTCTCCAAAGCAAAAAACACAGCATCCATGGAACCTGATGGTGTCCCCGGCTGTGTGCTCCACGAACTCAACGAGGAATTAAACCCACAGCTAGGACAGCTGTTTAATCATAGTCTTACCTCTGGATACGTACCCAGGGAGTGGCACACTGCAACTGTGGTCCCACTTCACAAAGGCGGTGCCTCCACCGACCCTGGAAATTACCGGCCCATTAGCTTGACAGGCCTTATCTGCAAAGCCATGGAGAGGATCATAATGGACCTCATAAATAAAGACATAGGGAATTTGCAGACTTTGGATCCATCCCAGTTTGGCTTTGTCAAAGGCAGATCATGCCTTCTAAACTTGGTTGACTTTTTCGAAACGGTCACCAAAGCCATTGATGAGGGAAAGGCAGTCCATACAGCCTACCTCGATCTGGCAAAGGCCTTTGATACAATACCCCACTCGGGTATCATTGAAAAACTCATCAGCTTAAATGTTAACCCATACATCACAAGATGGGTTGCAAACTGGCTGAGTGACAGAACCCACAGGGTCAGAGTTGCTGGCGCCATGTCAGACTCAAAGCCTGTCACAAGTGGTGTACCACAGGGCTCAGTCCTGGGCCCACTCTTGTTTGGCATCTACTTTTCCAAAGTACAAGCAAACACAGGAGGGTTATGGCTGACAAAGTTTGCAGATGACTGCAAACTGGGCGCCATAGTAGAAAACACATCTGACACAGATATCCTTCAGAAGGGTCTCACAGAAACGGATAACTGGTGCCAGAGCCATGGCCTAAAGTTAAATGCCAAAAAATGCATAGTCATACCCTTCGGGAAAAACAAGGTTACCCCTAGCTACCAAATAGGTGGCAATCCACTGAGCACAGAAGAAGTTATCAGGGACCTGGGGACCCAGGTTGATAGTAGTCTGTCATTCGACACCCATGTAGCTAAAGTAGTTAGGAAGACCTTCTACATTGCCCACCTTATCATGAAGGGATTCTCATCTAGATCAAGGGAGGTCATAGTCTCCCTATACTCATCACTCATCAGACCAATGATTGAGTACAATGCCCCATTCAGAATGTATCTGACCCGACACTTGCAGCAGCTGGAGAGGCCACAAAAGTTCCTCACCAAAAGGATAAAGGGTCTCAAACATCTGTCCTATGCTGCCCGATTGAAAGAACTCCAGCTCTATTCAGTCGCACGCTTGCTCAGAGGTGACCTTTGCCTAACATACAAGGCCATGTCAAACCCAGATCTGATGAATATGCTTCACCTCAAAAAATCTAGATCCGTCAGAGCCACAAGGGCGGGAGACTTAAACCTCGACACGGCTATTAATAGGACGTGCTGGAGGGATAGATTCATCACCCAAAGACTCCCTATGCTGTGGAATAAAATCCCGGTATATGTGAGGCAGAGCACCTCGCTGGCCTTGTTCAAGAGAAATCTTGACCAATGGATGGGAGATTGCAGATATACCCCAGGGATTACCTCAGTGACACTGCTCGACAGAGGCACAGCAAAATAATGGGTATAGTTCCCCATACTAAAGGGGTGGCGTAAGCTACAAAACTATGGGCTAGGCTTGTAAATGCCCTCGGGCAGATAGCCTAGTATGAACCTATGAACCTATGAACCTATCTCCACACTACAATAACCTTTCTCAAATTTACGTATAAATACTCTAATACTAATATGGATTTTTTAGATGTTGAGGTTTCTAAGCTAGGGAATGACAAGGTAGCTACCAGACTCTGTAGGAAACCATGTAGTGTAAACACCACACTAAGAAGGGGCAGTATGCATCTGGCTAGAGTGTTCAAAAATGTATTGAAGGGTCAAGGGATGAGGATTTTGAGGTAGAGCAACCAATAAAAAGTGTTTGAGTCTAACTTGACCACCTCAACACAAGAGTTTAGAGATAGGGGTTATATAGAAGGTGAAGTGAGGGCCATGGCTAGGGATGTTCTAACTTTAAGAAATACTTCAGTTCAACCCTATTTTTCTAGTGGACAGACAGCACAAGACCAGAGACAGATGGCTAGTGATGGTCAGAAAACAAAGTAAATTTTCTGATGCTTTATACTAATGACAACACTCGTTTTGTGATATAATAAAAAAGAACTGGCCAATTTTATTTTTGGATACCAAGATAGGTAGTGTTGTGGGACCACAACCACACTTTGTATTTAAGAATAAACACTCTCTCTCAAGCAACTTCTGTGCTATGATAATAGAATGAGAATAAGGCAATAGATTTTAGGGGGTACTGCACCTTGCAGTGGTTGTAGATCATGTCAGTTTATAGATTGTAATAATACAATTGTACATCCTGTAACAAACCAACAGTACAAATTTAGAGTTAGAGCTATATGCTCTAGCACTAATGTGGTCTATTTAGCTTGCTGCCAAACATGTTCATGTTTTTATATAGGAAAAACTGTGAGGATGTTAAGAAAGAGAATAAGGGAGCACCTATTGGCTATTAAAAATAGGGATCTGAGGTATGCTTTGGCTAAGCATGTCCACAAGGAAGGTGTTACACATAATTTCAGGTTTAGAGGATTAGAAAAGGCTGAACAACAGTTACGTCTGGGAGATATCAACAACATAGTAGAACAGAGAGAGACTAGATGGATAGTGAGATTACAGGTGAATGCACATCCAGGGTTAAATGGGTATGTACCTTTAAAGCCCATTTTAAAGGTTTGTAATTTATTTAAATAGCTGTTGACATCATTGGTCATGTGGTTAGTGTTTTAATATTTATTTAGAATGTGTTTTAAACTTTTTGTATTGGTCTGAAAAAGTGTTCAGGGGAGCATGAAAGCGCTAACCTTCTGTTAAACTACAATTTTATTCAAGACTGTCGTGGTGGTGCTGTGGATTTCATCTTGTTTTGCTGTTGATTCTGTTGCTTCCACAGACCTTTTTCACAGTGGATTACCTTCCTTTTTTAATTGTATTAAATTATTTTCCTTGTATACAGCACACTTGTTAGAGTGCATTTTAAATTTATTGTTTTGAAAAATTTTTCCTGTAAGCAATGAAACAAAATGCATGAACTAATAATGACAAAACCGCCCAATTAAGAACATTTCCAACATAAAAGTCTACTCAAACTTCAGCAATCCACCAGTATCAGCAAATATGCACAATCTCTGCAGAAGTAAAAGTAATCTAAATAATTCCACTTTAAAGAGGTCTATAACTAATGGAAAGGCTGCTGCCAGCAAACAACTTTATATTTCATTGTTTCATCTACAAATAAAGTGTCTGTTGCCCTTGAGGAACAAATTGCCTATGTTACATTTAAAAAAATGATAAGCTAGGAATATTGCAATAGGGAATGGATGGCAAACTGATACAAGGTTCATAGTTACCAGGTATCTGCACCAAAGAGGACATTCTCAGGACTGCAGCATCCACCCTCTTTAAAAGTACAGAACAGTACAGTATCAGCAATCCATTTACATACTGTGGGAGTAGAACCCACAGCCTTCTGCATCAAAAGCAAGTATTTTACAGTAGTAATTTCATGAACTGCAACATTCATAAAGGATATGTTTACTCTGGAGGTAAAATAACATGTTTTAAATGCATTATGTCCTGCAGTCCATATTTAAGTTATCATACCTTTTGTTGAGTGACTTATTTTGAATTTTAAAAGCTGATGTTGTGCGTGATTCCCTAGGCAATAAAAATTTAAACCCTAAAAATGTCAAAACCATTAAGTTTCTCACAAGTTTGGAAAACAGAGGATCTTACTAAAAGTTAATTTTATCAGATGATGCACAAAGTACATCTTGGAATTACACCACTATAAAAACATGTTTCAAGATGCATTGTATATAAACTTCCATCATTCTATGTAAAATTACAATGTTGTCAAATATAGTTTGTACAATAATATAACCATTTGAGCTAGATGACAGTTAATGAAACACTAGCACTCAAAATCTGAGATTATTGTCTCTAAGTACCATGTAGAGTATAAAAGGCACTAACCTTCAATTATCACGAAAAGCACCCCAGAACAGAAACTATACAAAAAAAAAAAAGACTCACTGAAGTAAAATAATGTAGGATCCAGCAGCATGATACTCACACTAGTCTCAGTCCATAATTCTTATATTATTAGATTCTGTCACAGTTACATCATATGCTTAAATTGGGAATTTGTGGCATCCATCTCTCACACACACACACATACACACACACACACACACACACACACACACACACACACACACACACACACACACACACACACACACACACACACACACACACACACACACACACACACACACACACACACACACACACAGTGATATATGTATGCACCAGATTGCATACACTGGCAATACTCAGTGCAGACTCGACAAACAAATTCAGCACTCTTTGTTTGCAAATATTTATTTTTGAGAGTTCAAGGATTACCCCACTATATAAATTCCAGTACTCTAAAAAAAATCGATGCGCACCCTGGATATTCTCTTTCTTCAACATCTGTTCTAAGACAGTATTAAAACAGAATAACTTCAGCTGAGTATAGCAGAGCTATGGTTCTTGACAACTCTCCTGCTGAAACTAAACACTGCATGCAACAGTTAATATTCATTAGTCATAAGGTCATGATCATTTACTAGTGTACACCATTTAAGCTATTAATGGATCTTGAGTTTATTACAGCACAGTTGTCACTAACAATCACCTTCCGGAGGCTCAGCAGGTCTTCAACACCCCTGCTAATGTTGCACCATATGCATTGCCTCTATTCCTGCAGTGATCTGCACTTTTCTTAATATGCAAATGAATCATGTGTGGTTTTGTATATAAAGGACCTATGTTAAAATGGCAAAGGACTCTCCTGGTGACTCATCCATGTGAAGAAGCAAGTGCAAACCATTCTGTTTCCTGTCAGGTCCCTGCGAATACTACAAGCAAGTTCCATCATTATGATTCCAGCTAAGCCCAACAAAACTTCATTAAAAACAATTTGTATTCAGTTCTAAAGTGAATATCTCCCATCTCCTGATAATCCTTTCAATTATTTCTGTTAGTTCCCAAATGTACAAACTGTTGCATTAAGAGATGTGAGTAAACTTAAAAAGAGGACAGTTTCCCCCTTCAAATTTTCATTTTTGCTCAGCTCTGTTTCTGAACCCGACTTGAAATTAGTCAGTGAGACCAAGTAAGCACATGCAGAGAAAGAGAAAAGATACAGAGAGTCAAGGAAAGATTGAGCAGCAGCCAGCTTAGTACTACTGTGACCGTCACAGAAACAGTGCAGCAGATGGAGAGTTAGTAGAATGAATTGGTCATTAGCGATACGCATAATAACGTGTTTTTTTTTTTTATTCTATAACTTACCTGCAGGAGATTGAGAAAGTAAATGGAATAGATTGTGGATTCTGTCCCATAGTGCGGACATGGGTGGGCGGGCGCTGGGCCTGGGTGATCTTCCCTTCCTTCTGCAGAAGTTAACGTAACTAAATTAACTTAAATAAAACTGTGGATAGTGCACACTGCACACACAGAACAGATCCTCTCCAGTCCAGAGTCTGCTCCCTCGCTTGCTGCTGCTGCTAATACAAACAATCCAAACATTTACAGACAAAGACAGTCCGAGAGTCTCTAAACAAATCCAGCAACAGGTAGTCCTCTGCTTCACAAAGCTGATGTCATCACACTTGCCTCTGCACATTGCTGACGATGTGCAATAACGTCATCAGCCATTGTTTAAAGTTTTAAATAAAAATTTTAAAAAATTGGAAAAAAATCAGAATTGAAGGGGACCACTTGGGAATTTGTGGCACCTCTTTATTTTACCCTCAAACCAGTAAATACCGAAGAATTCGGTATGGTTGAGAGGTATGATTCTATTATTTCAACATTCTTCTGACAACAGGTGTAAGTTTAGGACTGTCATACACATAATCCTGGGTTCAAATACAAGATATACAAGTTACCATTATATCCACTCCCACTTATAACACTTTAGATAATGGAGCTGATATGAATTATATGTATGAAGGATGAAACACCATTATTGTTTATTTTATTTAACATTTATTTACTGAGAAAGTCTGACTTTGAATGAAGCCAATTTTCAGTGCAGGCCCTGGGAGAAATGCTCCAGACGCATGTATTTGTAATGTGGGAGGAAACCCACACAAATGCAGGGAGGACATGCAGACTCCACACAGAAGGCACCCAAGCCAAGAATCGAAAAGGAGAATCTGTTGTTGTGAGGCAACAATGCTACCGCTGCACCACTGCATCGTCCATTGTGCTATCAAATGTATAACTGAGGGAATACTGTCTACTATATTTCTGTAAATATAATTCTGTCTGGACTTGCATGACCTTCACAATTACATAAGACACATACACAGCTGTATCTATATCTAATAACCTTGTCAGGCCACACACATACACGTATAACAGTTCAAACTGTCACCTGTATTTATGTCTGTGCAGCACTTCTTCTGTGGCAATGATGGAAAATGTATGCTGTGGAAGAAAAGGTTTTGTCCCTTATGCCTAGGCTTGAATCCAACAGTTTAAAAATCAATTTTTCTCAGTGTATGAAGGCAAAACAAATATCTCAGGTCATTACATTTATGCTCCCAGTACATGTCTGCAAACATAAATCACCTAATAATTACCCTACAATTTCCAATATATACTTCCAGGCTACATCATTAGACACCCTTCAAACTAAGACAAAGTGTCAGATTAACTTTCCAGTTTCAATTATTTAATTCATCCCTGATTGGCATTGCTGTGTTCTGCTTAACATCATGCAAACGTGATTGGCATATTTGCTCAGGTTTGCGCACTACCAGAAAATGCGACAACTGGAATTGATGGGAAAGCATCAGTTTCCATTGCTCTAGTTCATCTGGTAGACATGGCTGGCCTTAGAGAAGAAGGTACCAAGTTCTGGGCACAGAGGTGGGGTGTCCAGGAGTCCAGGATATTTACTGGACTCCTGGTAAAGTGCCACAGTCAAAGGCTTCTGCAGGGGGGCTATTCTGGCTCCCAGTACAATTCTGAGGCATGGAATAATGTGACCCAGGCTGTATCCAGTGCCACTGGCATCCCACACATTGGAGAACAGTGTAGGCATCATTTTAATGGCCTACACAGGCAAAAAAAGGATGCCCTCAACCGTTGGTTGAATGAGTTTGAGACTGCAGACATCCCACAGCTGTGTAATTATGACAATAAGAGAGTACTTGTAAGACTTAGAAAGCTAAATATAGGCAAGACTGGTATGCATAATGCTCTTCTGTTCTTTTCTGTTCTTTACCCAGCTGCCACCAAACGTGAGTTCAATAGGCAGGCTTGTGTTGCTCGAATGGAGAGATTGAGGAAGCAAGTGTCATGTATGCAGCAGAAGAGAAGTGTTACTATACATCTAAAAGTTAAAGGTAGCTTTTTTTTTTTTTTTATACAGTTGCATCAAAATGAGCATGCATATCTCAACTGTAAAAGCAAGTATGCATGCATTAGTCTGTAGCACAAACCAATTGTAGCTGTCAAATATTAGACTGTAGTCAAAGGTTTTGGTTTCAAATACCACAGTTCACAACTATACAATACTGTTATTTCTTAATAATATTTACATTAAATTAAAAATCCACACCAGTGGCACAAATGCCCTGCTGTAAAGTGTAATCTGTATAATTGGAACATGCATATGTGCAATGTATGCACATTTCAAGAATTACTTTCAGCAATCTGTAGTATAGTCTTATCTTTTAGGATGTATACTTAAATATAATACTTCAGATAAAAGAGTTGTATAATTGTGTTAAAATGCATTGTATGTCACATATGATGGTACTAATTTTATCTTTTTATTCCCTCACCCTACCCCTTATCTCTTATTTTTTTTTTATTTTCTATTATGTGTCATTAAAATGTCTCCATGTCATTCATGTATACCACATCACTAAATGCTACACAACACAGGGAGGTAAGCCATCCCAGTGGATCAGCCTGCCCCCAGTCCACCATCTCCAGCACTGATGCCCAGCAAGTCTGGGAACCAACCTGGCAGCACTCTTTCTTTTGCCCCTGCACTACCTGCATCCGCAGGTATTACTGGCCTGGAAGCTGGTGCAGTGGTACCCACTGGGATTAGAGGCAGAGGTGGTTATTTCATCAACCACCTTGGAGATGCCAGGGTTAGAGCATAGTGTCATCCCTCACACCATTGGTGTGTACCCCCACAGGGTAGAGATGCTGGTCTCCCTCATGGTTCTTAGGAGGAGCAGAAGTCAAGCACTCCAGCCACCAGCAGAGCAAAGAGACAGTGATGACAGTCCAGTGGGTGAGGACTCGATTCTCACTGTCTCCAAGCCTGACGGGCATGAGCCTGTGTTGTCCTCTCCCTTACCCCAATCATGGTGTCCCCTAACCTCTTGTATCCCTCACTGTCCATGTCTCTTGTCTTGCTTGCATTTGCTTCCTCACCTATTCAACTTACCTGACCCAGACATATTTACATCCTTTACCCAGCAGCCCTCTCTTATTGAATTAAAAAAGAAAATGGGCACCTATCCCACCAAAAAAAAGAAAAAAAAAATCATCCCATATGTAGCTGTCCATTTCACACACATGTCTTCTTGATACAATGCATTTGGTTCACTTGATTATGCAACATGCTTACATTGTTGTCAACCCTGTCTCTGGAGGTGACAGTCCAAATTCAGCTAATATTCTGCACATATGATAAGTTTTTACTGTTGAAGAAATAGATAGCTATGGTTCTTTCCTACCTCCCTCCTGCACATTCCTGTATTACGTTTTCTTTGTTCTTCCCCCTGCTTGCACCACTTTTCTATCTACCCATGTTAGCACCTATAATTTGGTCAAAAAAAAGAATCACACACACAGCACACATAAGTAGCAGAAAAAACAATGGATCCCTTCACTTTTTAGCTTCCATGTTTGCACAGAGTTTGGCATCATGCAACAATGCCAAGTGGCAATGAGTGGTGGTATAATGCCTTGGTTACCTCCATGCAATGCCACTTAATCCCACTATGCTATGCCAACACACAGCAACACATGTACTATAAATAACTAATGTCATTGCATTATCACTGTTTATTTAAAAGTCTTAGATACACCTGGATTTGAACACAGTGAGGTAGGCCAGCCTCAGTGGAGTCAAAAAGAAATGTGTCAATGCATTTACACCTGCTGCCACAGAGTCAGATAAGCAGCAGGTGTTTCATACACTCAGTACTAGCTCTCAGACTTTTAGCAATGCAGATCACATTTGTGCACTACTTAACTATCCACAAACAGGGAAAGTAACAGGAATATGTATTTTGCATGTGCAAACACTTTGCCAACCATTGTACAAGCCCCCTGTTCACTGCGCTATGGAAAACTAAATATTATTATGTATTAGTGCTGTTTACCGTCCATTTCCTGTTTATGACATGACATTACATATGGAACATAAAAAATTGAATGCCATATCTAAAAATATATCACATATTTACAATAATGCCATGTGTTGCTTCACTGCAAGCACTACAACCCTGGTGTCTCAGTTCTTTTTTCACACATATATCAACTACACTACATAAATTAATATGCTGCATGATATGCAATGGAAATCAGTCTGGTAACATACAGAACTAGAACTACTGACCCATAAGCCTAAACAGCCATATCTGCAAGGCTATGGAAGGAATCATCATGGATTTTATCCACAGGGACATACTGTAGGTGACCTTCAACCCACTTCAGCTGATGCATTTTGGTTTTGTCAAGGGAAGATCTTGCTTATTAAACCTAGTTAACTTCTTTGATAATGACCCCAAAGACCTGGATGAGGGATAGCAGGACATACCACCTATGTTGATTTATCCAAGGCCTTTGACACTGTTCCTCTTTCAGGTATCATACATAAACTCTCCCATCTGGGTATTTACTTATACATTGCTAGATGTATAGTCAACTAGCCCACTGACAGAATGCACACTGTCAAAGATGGAGACTGCACCTCTACCACTAGAACACTTACCATGGAATACCGCAGGTATCTGTGCTGGGCCATTAACTGTTTGGAAACTATTTTCTTGAAGTCCAGGCAAAGGTAGATGGCTTGTGACTTACCAGGTTAGCAGATAATTGTCAACTGGGCACACTCATAGAGTCCCCAACTATGTTAACATATTACAGAAGGGGCTGACACAGACAAATGATTGGTGCGAAACTCACAGACTGAACTTTAAAGCAAAAAATGCCTTATTGCTCCCTTTTACAGTGAAGTACCCTGCTAATTATTATGTACATAGCACCTCTATAAGCTCAAACAGAGAGTTGTGAGAATTGGGAACACATGTTGATAGAAATCTACACTTCAATCACTATGTGTCAATAATGGTGACACATACACATTCTGCACTGTGCACTTCATATATAAGGGCATCACATTCAAGATCAAGGAGGTCATAACTACTCTGCACTTGACTCTTATGAGACCACTAATTGAGTACAATTCTCCCTTCTGTATGTAACTCACCAGACACCTGCAGCAACTGGAGAAGACATAGAGATCTGTGACCAGGAGAATTCAGGGTATCCAAAACATGACATGCATGGAAAGACTGAAAGACCTGTCACAGTACTCAGTATCATGCAGGCTGCTGAGAGGCATCTTACGCCTAGCCTACAGAGCACTCTCAGACCCTGCCCTACTGTAAATGCTGGGCATCTTCAAATCAAATGGGACAAAAATAACTTGCTCCAGGGATCTCAACCTAGCCTGTGATGTAAACAGTACATGCTGGGGAGACTGATATATCTCTCAGTTATTGCCAATCGTCTGTAATAGGCTCCCACTGCATGTGAAGCAGTGCTCCTTAGTGACCCTATTCAAGTGCAACCTTGACATCTGGATGGGTGACTGTAAATTCACCCCTCTGGTAGCACCTCTGTCCCTCACAGACAGGGGCAGTTGGTGCTGATCACAAAATCACTCTGCTAATAATGACCATCTAACTATGCTCATGAAGGCTACTTGTGTTTTTATATTACTAGGCTTGTTAACACCCTAGGGCCATTTGGCTAGTAACCTCCTATGAAGCTATGAAACTATGCAGGCCTCCCAACATCTTCCCTCCAACATGCCCTTCTGATGTCATCCACTATACGTTGCCCTGCAGCCTTGTAAAAGTCAGAGTTGTGCTGTGGCACTAGGGTAAAGTACTGAGTTCTGTATTATGTGTACTTAGATAGGGGTTATTTTCTTATTGCAGTCAACTGTGTGTGTGTGTGTGTGTGTGTGTGTGTGTGTGTGTGTGTGTGTGTGTGTGCATGTGTGTGCATGTGTGTGTGTGTGTGTGTGTGTGTGAAGCCAGAAGAGCAAAAGTGTGTATCCTACAGGTATTGCTCCATTCTCATGGATTGACAATATTTTGATACTGCACATGCCTACACATCCATTCATGCAGGCCTCCCAACATATTTTCTCCATCATGCCCTACTGATGTCATCCACTATAAGTTGCTCTGCATCCTTGTAAAAGTCAGACTTGTGCCCTGGCACTAGAGTAAAGTAGTCAGTTCTGTAGTCTGTGTACTTAAATAGGTACAGGTTTATTTTCTTACTGTAGTCAAGTGTGTGTGTGTGTGTGTGTGTGTGTGTGTGTGTGTGTGTGTGTGTGTGTGTGTGTGTGTGTGTGTGTGTGTGTGTGTGTGTGTGTGTGTGTGTGTGAATGTATGTGTCTGCGTGTGTGTGTGTGTGTGTGTGTGTGTGTGTGTGTGTGTGTGTGTGTGTGTGTGTGTGTGTGTGTGTGTGTGTGTGTGTGTGTGTGTGTGTGTGTGTGTGTGTGTGTGCGTGTGTGTGTGTGTGTGAGTGTTTGTGTGTTTGCCTTGCTAGAAGAGCAGAGGGGGTGTATCCTAAAGTTACAACTCCAGTCCCATGGATTGACAGTATTCTGATACTTGCACATGTCTACACATCCATTTCATGCAGTTCTTTCAACATCTTCTCTCCAACATGCCCTGCTGATGTCATCCACTATAAGCTGTCCTGCAGGCTTGTAAAAGTCAGATGTCTGCTGTGGCACATGAGTAAAGTACTGAGGTCTGCAGTATATGTACTTAGGTAGGTGTTCTGTTCTCACTGTAGTCAAGTGTGTGTGTGTGTGTGTGTGTGTGTGTGTGTGTGTGTGTGTGTGTGTGTGTCCAGCCAGAGAGAATTGTATCCTACAGTTACAGCTACAATCCCATGAATTGACATTATTTTGATACTTGCACATGCCTACACATCCATTTCATGCAGACCTCCCAACATCTTCTCTCCAACATGCCCTTCTGATGTCATTTATTTTATTTATTTTACATTTGTTGACCGGGCTGGTCTAGCTGGATACATGTCCATTTTCAGTAGAGGCCCGGGGAGAAAAGCTCCACATAGAGATACATAATAGTACAATTACATAAAAGAAGTTATACAGTGTTAAGAAAAAATATTTAGGAAATGTAAAATAGTACAGTCAAAACGAAAATCCCTCCCCCTTTTTTTTTTAATAGTATTCCAGTTCATAGGTTACAGTGATAATTTATGCATAAAATGCTTATAATTAGTGTACGTAGGATAGATTGTAAATATTCCATATGAAGACATGAAGGAAGGGAGGGAATGAGTTAGGGGGAGAAGAAATTAGCCAGGGTTAGTGCAGGTGCATAGCCAGTGATTATTGAGATGTGATTTTAGATGTTTTTTAAAAAGTAGGAGAGAAGTCTGAGCTGTGATTTTGGTCGGAAGTTTATTCCATAATTTTCCTACAGAGTTTGAGAACAAGGAGTCACCTGCTGAGTTGTTTGATTTAGTAGTGTTAATCAGTAGTTTGTTTGAGGAACGTAAACTTTTGAGGTTGTTATATGGTGTGATAAGGCTAGAGAGTATAGGAGTGTTGCTAGGTTGATACAGGGTCTTGTGGGCTAAAGTAAGGTGGTAAGATTGAAGCTGGTTAGGGAGTTCAAGCCAGTTTAAGATTTAAGCAGTGGTGGGTTCTGAAAGGGGAGCTTGTAGCAAATCTAGCAATATTATTGTAGGAAGTTGCTAGTTTCTTGAGGTTGTTTTTGGAGATATCAGTATATATGGGAGCAGCATAGAGCAGAGTGGATAAAAGGTGAGTTCGAGCTATGGCAGACCTAGCTTCTGGAGAAAGATAGTTTTTGATGCGATAGAGGGATCCTAGTTTCTTATTAATTAATTTTATTGTATTGTTTATGTGTGTCTCGAAGTTTAGGTTGTTGTCAATTGTTATACCTAGCAATTTAGTGGTAGGGTCAGGTGAGATAAGGGTACCATTATTAGAAATAAGATTTATTTGTACAGGGGAAGACTTTTGGGTTGGGGTGAAAAGTAGCAATTTAGTTTTTTTGGGATTTAGAAGAAGGCAATGGTCGGAAAACCATTGTTCAACAGTGTTAAAGGCTTTTTGAGTAATTGACTGAAGTTCGGTTGGTGAGGAGGCAGAGCAGATTAATGTAGAGTCATCTGCGTACTGAATGCAGGTGGAGTATGGGATTTCAGATTTCAGGTAATTTATGAAGATAGAAAATAAAAGTGGGCCTAAAATAGAGCCCTGTGGAATGCCGAGGGAGATTGGGCGGTGATTGGATAGTTCATTTTGCCAGAGTACGGCCTGCTGACGATTGCCAAGGTAAGATGTAAACCATTTTAAAGATAGAGAATCCAAGGAGAGAGACTTAATGGTGTGGAGAAGAAGTTGATGGTTGACCATATCAAAAGCTTTGGATAGGTCAATGAAAACTGCGGATGATAGTCTATTGTTATTACGGTTGTTGTTGATACAGTTTGTGAATGATAGCAGGGCAGTGGTAGTCATCCACTACAAGTTGTCCTGAAGCCTTACAAATGTCAGACTTGTGCTGTGGCACTAGTGTGAAGTATTGAGTTCTGTAGTCCGAGTACCTAGATAGATAGGGGTTCTATTTTCAATGCAATTGGCTGGTGTGTGAGTGTGTTTGCGTGTGTGTGTGTGTGTGTGTGTGTGTGTGTGTGTGTGTGTGTGTGTGTGTGTGCACTTGCTTGACATTATAGAGAGTCTTTTACACCAGCACATGAGACACTGTTATTGCCATATTCTCCTCACCAGACACTGGTGGTGTCATCAGTTATATTTGATTTGTGGATGTGCACAGTTCCCACTAAGGCAAGGTCAGAGACTGGCCTGGAGGCCAGGTAGAAGTCACCTCATCCTATACAATACAGATTACTGTGACATGAATTTCAGTCTATCCACATACATTATGGCATGGTTTTTAGGCACTGTGTTTTCTTGGTGAGTAAACCCTGTGGTCTCTCGAGCTGTTGCATGTGTCTGGTGAGGTACATGAAAAAGAGAGCATTATACTCTATATTAGTGTTGTGATGAGGTTCAAGTACAGTGCTGTAATATACTCTTGAGATTGGAATACAATGGCATGACTTATGATGTGCACAACACAGGCTTTCAATACCAGTGTGGACACTTGATGGTTGATGTTCAGATTGGTATGTGCATGGGTTTCCATCACTTGGTTTGCATCACTGGGCTTCAGCATAGCAGGACTGTTGCCAATGTTGAAATTAGCAGGAAATTCTACTTTGCAGAAGTTCAAAATAAAGACACATTTTTGCATTTACTTGTAGACCATGTGGCTTTTTCACACTGATTCTTGAGATACACCAGTGGTGACACTTCTATTGGTACAGACTGATTCACCAACATTCACAATATGTATTCTCTCAGTGAGCCAATTGATTACCTATTGAGTGACATAAGGTTTACATCCCAGATGGGTGAGTTTCTCAATGGTACCTGCGTGGGGAATTGTGTTCAAACCCTAGGTCAGTTGAGGCTAGCCAGTATGCACTGTCTTACCTTCTTCCAGGCCTTTCACACAGAATCAATGGGCTGTGACAACATCACAGATTGCCTATCATGTGACTAGTCACATGCAGATTCCTGATACGATTGAATACACATTTCAACACATGCTCCAAACAGACTATGTTCCTGTAGAAGGGTGTACATCAACATGCATCCATCTGAGTTGATGGGGGAACAGCAACCAATGCATGCATGTATAGACATATCCTGGCTCTCCTTATCCGTGAGGTAGACTAACATGTCATCATGAACCTTTTCTTAAGGGACACTATTGATATTTCAGCTGTGTGCAACAGACCTGTTACATCTGATAGATGTTGTCAAAAAGGTCATTGAGGGCATGCATGATAACAACACTGCCATCCTTTTGAAATTGACAAGCCCAAGGCATTTGACACAAATCCACACTAAGGTATTTACTCAACACTGTCATTTATGGCCATATACATCTATATCACTTAGTGGGTAGACTACTGTATCACATACATGCATCTAAATATGTTGACATGTGTGAAGTGACCCATATCTCATGTCCAGTGATCAGGTCCATACATTAGGGCTGTCTGCTAGGCCCTTTCCTCTCCATTATTTAACTGATGGACATCACAGATGACATACACATCCCTGTGTCAAAACAGCTGTCTGAAGGACTTCAGATTGTGGGCAATCATTGTCTTCAACTGCGATATTAATATAATGTAGACAATGTCAACACACACCAAAGATTGCTGTCACAGCCATGACAATACCTGAAAAGACACAAAAACATGGGGGATTTGTTACATCAGGAAAACAAACACACAACCCAATTGTAATGTAGACATCACATCCTAAAATCAGATAAATACTGCAGGTATGTGACCTGTGCCCTGGGGTAGATGGTAAGTGGAACGTCCACTAGCATGTGGTTACAGTGCTGACTAATCTCTTGAATGTAATATCACTACTGAGTATGTGAAGGACATCCACATAGAAGGCCATAATACCTCCATAATTCACAGCCTTCATCACACTAATAACCGAATACAATGCACCCTTCTTCATGTACCTCCCTACACATCCTTCAGTGATGTGTAACTGAAGTGTACCAGCTTTTCCAGAGTGAGCTCCTACACATCTTATTGACCGTACCTTGGTATTCTTTTTGTTGCATAAGCAGAACTCCCATCAAGGTGTTATACTAGATGCATATGTGATACCTGCTCTGGTGATGCAGGTAGTACATACATAGCTGGCTTGGATAACATTCGTGATGGTGTGGATTGTGCCATAAATATATATTGTAGAGCTAAAACAATTATATAGGTATACATGTCATGCACAGCAGTTAACTAGATAGGTATACATGCCATGCATAGCAGTTAACTAGCCTGCATTGATCATAATGTCACATACAGGTATAGCAGTGTCCCTACTAACACCTCCAGCAGATGTTACAGTGCCAGGAAAGTGTGCATGATTACCCTCACAGAGTGTGGACATGCCATAATAGTTGGAGAATTATGTTTGAGCAGAATCATCTCTGATCTTTCTAAATCACATATGTTATGTCAGATACATGGGATTACTGGTGGTATTATTCTGATATTGTTCATGATTGTGCTGCTTCTTTTACTGTTGTCCATGAGCCTTTACCCGTGTCCCATGTGCTGGGGACCTCTGCTGGGATTACACTCATATTCAGGTAAATCAGTTTGCACAACTTCACAATATTTACCCTACCCCAATTGTATGCAACATCCCTGATATATGCCTTCTGCATTGTTCATGTGAGGATGCTTATTTCACACAAAATGTTCCCCATTGTTATATCACCTTGTGTGACAGTCACATAATATACCTTTTCACTGTGCAGTCCATACTGTACCATATTAATATGTGATTGGTGCTGCTGCTACAACTGACTTCCATTGACATGCTCTCATCTGTTTTACATTAGGTTGTTTCACCTGTCCTCTTTCCCTATGTTCGTGCCTACAATTAATCTGTATGTCCCTATTCAATACAAACACTTCCCCTGTGTGTTTATTTTGCATGGCAGTCCATGCGCCCTTACAGATCATTTACACAACATTTGTACAGAATGTCAGGAATGGGATTTCACAATGCTCTGCACTGTATATACACTGTCCTGCACTGTGTTTGGACCATATACTTAACTATCATACTTATCAGCTATCCAGATTTTCACAGAATGTCCAGAATTTTGCCTTATATATATTTTGGTGTGTTCCTTATAAAATTTGTGTTTTTTGCCATATTTGTGGCGTAATCTCAGGACTGATGTGATTCAATAATTGCATACATTTAAGTTTCAGACTTCAAATCCTTCAGAAATATATCTTAACACGAACCCCTTGTTATTCTAGCACATTTCTAATGAGAAACTATGTCAAATCTGTTTCTATTTCTGGGTCATTGTCCCCCCATTATATTGTCTTTTATCCAGAAGTCTTGCACTAAGAGATTGAGAACTATGAAAAGTATTATCTGTTAAGCCCTGGTGATCACTGTGGCATTCCGCACAAAACCGTGGATCTTCAGTGCTCTGACTTAAACTGGATTGCTAAGCATGTTCACTTACACAGTTTGCTATGAAACCTCACTTATTTACGTTTAGATGCAGTAGGCGGCATGAATATGCAATGAGTATTGCTCGCATGGCCCATCACTGTGCACACATGTAAATTCCTTGTAGGCTTTGCGCGAAGCCTACCCAGAGTTTACTGACTCCCAGGGATGCGCAATAATAGTTTTATATAAATTACTGAGTACTTTCAATTACAGTAGCTAAACTAGTTTGTATGTGATGTTTTAAGATATACATTGTTATTATGTGTATATGCAAGTGATGTTTGCTTTTGAATGCAGACTTAGATGTAGCAGGTGTATTTGCGCTTAGTTATTAAAGATTTGTTTTTTTCTTCCTCTTTCTATGTTTATGTTTTAACCTGATATTACAAAAGCTGTAGTGTCTCTCTCTCTCTCTCTCTATATATATATATATATATATATATATATACACACACACACACACACACACATATAAATATATATATATATATATATATATATATATATATATATATATATATATATATATATATATATATATACATATAGTGAAAGACATGCTTACCAGACAGGAATACATTATTTGCATTTTAATTTTGTTGCCAGAATACTCTTTTGTTTGTTTTAACTGGCAACATGGAAGGTGTGAAATGTGGCTATTAGCAGACTCTTAGGCTGGTCAAAGTATTATCAGTATTTTGCTTATTCTGCAGATAGTAACCATAGTATTTTAGCACTAGGTTACTTGTTTGGACTTTTTATTTTAATAAAGTTTTGAGGTAATTGTTTTAGCTCTACAAATATTATTAGTATATAGTAGCTAAATCAATAATCCATACATTTTAAGCATTTAGAATGAGTTATTACTGCAATGCATCTGTTCTGTCATACATATTGCAGTTTTTTTTAAAGAATATGGGATAATTTATAAAGATACATAATAAATGGTTATAAAGAAAAGTATATAATACCTCCAGATGTCAAAGAAAATGGCATATGATTTTACATATGAAACCTGAGCAGTCTTGAGAGAGATAATTATGCAACTGTTGGTGGATTTTGAAGGCCAACGATTTTTGCAGTTAATTGAAACTATGACCTTTTTATAAGCTGTTTCCTGTTGTTCATCTGCCTACTATGTCTGTCTGTCCGTCTGTGCAGGTTACTTAACCAGATAGTGCTCTGGGGCTTTTAAAACATATATTGTCTCCTTCACCACATACCTTGTAATAACTATGGACGTAAAGACTAAAAATATGTTTAAATAGATATAAACTAATATATGATAACATGGGAGATGAAATTAAAACATATTTTGACCAGTATGATATAGCTGATTTTTTAATAATGTATTTATAAATAATTTATATAAACCATTATCAATCACACACACATACACACACACACACACACACACACACACACACACACAGCATAAGCTCAACGATAAAAAGATCAACAGAAAAATATCTAAACTGAAAAATAAATTGAAAACCACTGACGAAGCTGAAGTTATACTATGGGAAGGTCTATACACTTTCCCCACTGTTGTGTGACCACAGAATTGGTATATATAATTAACAGGGGGGGTGTTGGTGTGGATAGGCTGTAAAGACACAGGCCCCTACATGGGGGTGCAGGGGGTCATTAAAAAATACAGTTTGATTTTGTCAGATTTTTCAATGGTTTTCTTTGCGGTTTGATTATGTCACGTTTTTCAATGTTTTTGCAGGGGGGCAACCCTCTGCACCCCCCATGTGTATGATGTGTCCCCCACATTCCCAGTTAATAATATATCCCAGCTCTGACGTTACGCAACAGTGAGGAAAGGGTATAAACCCTCCTCTGGTGTAACTTCAATTTTATCAGTGTTTTTTGGCTTAGATCTTTTTACTTTGAGATATATTTCTGTCAGTCACTTTATTGTTGATCTTAAGTTATTTAGTTCATTTCAGGAACATATATATATATATATATATATATATATATATATATATATATATATATATATATATATATATATATATATATATATATATATATATATATATATATCTATCTATATATATATATATATATATATATATATATATATATATATATATATATATATATATATATATAATATGCACATATGGATCTCCTTCAAATTATCAAAGTTTCAAAACTTCGAAATTCATATTGCCAAGACCATATGATTGAAATTTTGAAACTTCAAAAATTAAATAAAAAAATAAATAAATAAAAATAATTATTTTTACATTTTTGCTGGGGAGCAGGCCCCTTGCCCCCCAACACCCCCTGTTAATTAAATATACAGACTCCAAGATCACACTACAGTGAGAAAAATGGTAAATTTCCCATTCTGCATTGTTGGTTTCAAGACTTTGATCATATGGTCTTGGTCATATAAATTTCAAAGTTTTGAAACTTTGATAATCTGAAGGGGATCCATATATAGGTCTTCAGCTTTTAATTGTAATTTGGGATTTCCAGTCAGAATAGTAAATTTAAGAACCATGAACGGGAATGGTTTACTTGTACTTACGTGTAGATATGGTTGATATTGTTTTTATAAATATAATCTAATAAAACTCAAAAATGAAAGACAAACCAAAAATGAAATGCAGGCAACTGGTTCAGGCAAATAAAAGAGTAGACTCCAAATGAAATAAGTGTATTTAATGGATAAAATAAAGTGCTTTTCATCCAGTATATTAACTTGAACTTCTTCAGATAAAAAAACAAGTACAAATCAGAGTTTTAAATACCCCTCCCAGCTCTCTCATGTGATTGTTCAGTAGCAAGCTCTTAAAGGAACATCACTATAATACCATCCGATATCATTCTTCAGTGTTACATGGGTATAAAAACATTGTAAAAAGTCCCAATTATTTAACCTATGTAAAATATTATTTAGAACAACTTTTTATAAAACATATATATTAAAACATTTTAGAGCATATTTTAGAACATTTATCTCCTCAAATTTTTCAGTTTTAGCATGCAATGAATTGAGCACATGTTATTCAGTTCTGGGCTAATATATGCGTTCAAGTTTTTAAAAATAATATTTTACATATGTTAAATAATTGATACTTTTTACAATGTTTTTATACCTATGTAACAGTGAAGAATGACCTTGGATGGTATTGTAGTGATGTTCCTTTAAGAGCTTGCTCTTGAACAATCACATGGGAGAACTGGGATGGGTATTTAAAACTTTAATTTGTACTTGTTTTTTATCTGAAGACATTCAAGTTAATATACTGGATGAAAAGCAATTTATTTTTATCCATTAAATACACTTATTTCATTTGGAGTCTTCCGTTTTATTTGCCTGAACCAGTTGACAGGTTTTTATAAATATATCAAATAAAATGAGCTTTCAGGCAATAGTTTTCCTTTTGTTTCCATACAGTTATTATTATAAGGATCTGGGTTATACTGAAATTGTGGAGATCATATAATAGCACTTAGAAACATAAACATGCATCTGACTTTATGTCATCTTTTAAATGTGCTTCTTTAAATATAAATGGCTTCAACAGTGGCAAAAAGAGAGGTAGTTTGAGTATTTAAAAAATGCATACAACACAGATGGTGATCACTACAGCCAGACGAGACCTAGCTGCTCAAATTCCTCTTATGTGTAGTCAGGGATATGAGCAGGTGTTAGCTCGTGCAAATAGCTGCTTGCACTCTAATTCAGCTGCAGTTTTCATGAACTAGATAAGTAGGAAAGGGGAGTGGGGAGGTTGCTGTTAGGTTTAGGGAGGGAGACAAGGAGTGTAGTATGGATCAATAGAGATGTTAGGTTTACAGAGTGATTTGGCCTTCACCTCAGAAAAGTTTATCCCATAAAACAGAGGCACCAAAGCCGAACCCTGGGGTATGCCACTTGTTCCGAGTCTGCTGCTTGAGGTGGCTTCCTCTATTTTGACTAGGTGGGTTCTATCTGTGAGCCAGTTTGCTATCCATCTGGTAACATATGGATTGATGCCTTGTTGAGAGAGTTTATCTATTATGCCCTAGTGGGGTATAGTGTCAAAGGCTTTGGCCAGATCAATGTAGGCAGTGTGCACCATCTTCCCCTCATACATGGCTTTGGTGACTGTCTCAAAGAAGACAACCAAATTTAACAGACATGATCTCTCTCTGATGAAGCCAAATTGTGTAGAATTGAGTGTTTGGAGGTTGCCAATGTCCTTGTTAGTGAGGTCCATGCTAATCCATTCCATGGCCTTGCAGATCAGGCTAGTTAGGCTGATGGGTCTATAATTTCCCAGATCAGTGGACACTCCACATTTGTGCAACAGGATGACAGTGGCTGTCCTCCACTCAGCAGGGACAAAGCCAGTACTCAAGCATTGGTTGAATAGGGTGCCTAATGGTGCTGCAGGTTCCTGCCTGAGTTCATGTAGGATGCAGCCTGGGATGTCATCAGGTCCCATGGAGGCTGTATTTTTTGCCTTTGAAAGAGCAATGATGACCTGATCCCTAGATATAAGGGGAAGGGAGCAGGTACTGGGAATGTCCTGATGTACTGATGGGGGGAACAGGGGTGAAGTTTTCACTGAGTCTGTCAGACAGCAAGTTTGCTATATCTATGGCATTTGAATATGTGGTGTCCTTGACCACCAGTTCTGAATAGATCTGGGTGCTTCCTTTGAGGCTGTGGACATATATGAAGAAGGCCTTATGATTGTCTCTAGTAGATGTGGCCAATTTGGACTCGAAGTTTGCTTTTGAGGATTTCACTAGTATGCTTATTTTCTTGTTCAGGCTAAGGAGACATTGCTTCCAATTGGGCAACTGCTCCTTCTTGGGCTTGGACAGCAATTTTTTCCTCCTGTTACAGAGTTTATTTATTGCAGATGTCCACCAGACAGGTTTACTTTTCCTTCTGGAGGATGATTTAGTCCTGTCAGGTATTCCTGATTCCATGCATCTGTATAAATGCTTGGATAGTGCTTTGGTGTAGTTTCGGATATTGGTTCCAGTTCCTACGGGGGAGGGCTGTGAAATTGTTTATACCATACCTCAGGAGGCTGCAATCAGCTTTGGTTAAGTTTTTATGTCTGACCCTAGCTAGATGGGGATTGGGAGAGATGGTGACTTTGAAAGTGACCTCTTTATGGCCGGCACTTACCAGAGAGGATGATACTGTAGGGATGCTGCAGTAGTTACTCATGTTGGTTAATACCAAGTCCAAGATATTTTCACCTCTTGTGCTGGTATTGACTAGCTGTTCCAATGTGTTTGCATTGCCAAAATTGAGGAATCTCTGGGCATTTGTGTTCTGGCATGAGTGGTTCTTCCCAGTCAATGTTTGGGTAGTTAAAGTCATCCAGGATCAGAGTATAGGGTTGAATCTTGATAGATTCAAGCAGGTCCAGATAGGCAGAATGGGCATCTTGAGTCAGATTTGGGGGTGGTAGGTAGCTATGATTTGAATAGGGGTCTTGTCAATGGTTAACTGCACCTGGAGTGTCTCCTGTGTGTCATACTGTTTGACCAGCCTGGAGATATGTATGTCTTTAATATATATTGAAACTCCACCTCCTTTGGCTTTACTGCCCACATTTTGGGGTCTGAATATATGACAGGATGAGTAACCAGGTAAGGCTGGAGTGCGCTCCACAGCTTTGAACCAGGTTTCTGTTACTGCACAGATGTCAGCATTTTCCAGGGTTAAGAATGCTTGCAATTAGTGCGGTTTCATGTTTAGACTCCTAGCATTTAGCCCACGACCTTTAATTTGTGTTTTGTTGAAATTGTTATGTTGGTAGTTTTAGCCTCATCACTTTTCCTAAAAAGGCACTATGGAGGAGGCAAGAAACTTTGCCAGAAGCCTGAAGCCCAAGTGAGACAGATGCAGGCCATCTCTGGTAAAGCATAGTGGCCTGTCGAACATATCTTCCCAGGCTGTCAGGTACTGGATCCCCCTGGAATGACATCACAAACTAAGCCAATTGTTAAAGTCAATAATTTTCTGTTTGTATTGAGGCACCATTCTGGGTGACAGCAGAATGCTGCTTAAGGCTAGGGACATACCTGCCTGGGACACATAATCAGTGAGCTCAATCATGTCTCTCTTCATATAGTCCAGAGAGGTACGTCTCAAGTCATTCATGCCAGCATGGATTATGACAGAGTCATAACAGTACCTGTTGTTGACAGACTTGAGTGCATATGTGATATGGAGGATTCTGGCACCTGACAAACAACTAAAAATGACTTTCTCCTTATCCAACCTGGTGAGAGGCACATATGTGTGCCTCACAATGGAGTCGCCTATGACTAATGTGTTTTTGTTTTGCAATATAGTATTTTGCTATGTTGTTAGAAGTTTCATAAATAGTATTATATTATATGTTTTATTTCAATGTATCACATTTTGTTAGTTTCTGTAGAAGTTCAAACTCTTAGCAGAAGACAAGCACTTAACTATTAAAAGTGTTATTTTTATTTTGTATTTCAGATAATTATTTTCTGTGAAGACATCATAGGTCTTTTATTGCAAGATAATATTAACAAATTCAATGCAAAGGAATGTACAGTTCTAGCAAGTTCTATTTTAGAAAGGGCTCAGTAATCTAATGGAAAACTCTGTTGTAACTGGAGTTGTTAGCACGTAAAATGATGATAAAGGTATGATGTCAAAGGTTATTACTAAACATCACAAAAGGAAAACAAAAAAGTTTGCTTTTGTTTTAATAACTTGTCGATATTTTTTATCTTAAGAGGTCTGAATTTTATCCCAGGGACTGTTTTTGTTTTATTGGTTGAGTCTAGCAAATATCACAGAATTTTAGCTTCAGATTATGAAGGGGAGTATAATAAAGACAGAAGACTTTTACTGTATACTTAAAGAAAATGATACAAGCTCAGTCAGCAAACCTGTAATGAGAGCATGAGCTAAGACTTTAGTAAACTTAAATGACTGACTTAATCTTGTCAACATTAATAACTTTTCTGAATCAAATTCTTTATGTTACATTCATTACTTTTATAGATGTTATAGCCAGTCAGGGTATTTCAAATGATTTGGTTTCTAAAACAGAAAAGGTAAAGTTGATAACATGTCCTGTATCAGGTCAAAATGCAATTAATTAAACAGTAATGATAAAGCTAAGAAAGTGTGCTTCTTTTAATAGACTGCCTACTCATACAACAAGGATACATAATTTCAAAAGTGGTTTCTAACAGCAATACAACAGTACTTTTAATTATAATGATGAAGTTTGAAATGTGATCCCAAGAGACTTGATTAAATTATATTTATATGGGAAAGCCTTAAATTGGTATTATAATAACAGAGATCAATGGGATAAAGACTTATTGGAACTGCAAAAAAAGGTTGACAAAATAAAGTTAAAATATAAAAAAGGAGAAAAAGAACTATCAAAAAAAAAAAACCCCAGAAACTCCAGCAGCTTAAAGCTGCCATTATTTTAGAAAATGCCAGATTACATTCTTATTCTCATTTGTTTTTGGATATGGATAGGAATCATGCCTCTCAGCATTGCATATTTTTGCAGAATGTCCACATTTTCCCAATACCTTTGGTCTGCTCCTCATAATATTTGTGGTTTTCTGGCAAATTTGAGGATTGAAATCACTAAATAATGACATACATTTGAGTTTCAGACTTCATATCCTTCAGAAAATCAATTCTATCACAAAACCCGTTATTCTGATACTGTCTAAGTTTATAAGAGCAACATTTAAAAGCTGTCCCTAATTTTGGGCCTTTGTCTCCCTATTATTTTAGGCTTTGTACCACATTTCTTGCACTAAGAGGTTGAGAGGTATGAATTAACAAGATCTTACCACATCAACAATATATATATATTTCTACTGTAATAGGAAATATACAGACAAGGGAAAACATTATTGACTGTTAAAAAAACACCACAATAAAATTAATGTACAGCATAGTAATATAGAAAATGAAAAGGTAATCAATGCTTTTTTTCAACAGGAATATGTAAAACATTTCAAAGCAAATAAGAAAAATGCAAATACTATTTCTATACTAGAAACAAAAGAGCAACAGACTGAAAGAAAGTAAAATATTACCTTAAAATGTTTTGTCTCTGTTACAATTAGCATACCTCTATCATAGAAATAAACAAACATTTCTCTTTTATTAAAACCAGTAAAGATCCATCTGTATTTTCTTCTTATTAGCCTATATCATTAATGAATGTTGATTATAAAAAATCTTATTTTAAATCCTTGCAAATAGATTAAGCAATATGTTACCTACATGGGTAGAGGAAGACCAAACTGGCTTTATATGAAATAGGCAAACACAGGCTAACATCAAAAGAATAATTCATTTAATTGATTATGACAATGGCAATAACAATAAACAAAAACTATTAGCAATTAGCTTGGATCTAGATAAAGCCTTTGATTCAGTAAAAGGCTTTATTTAACTAAAGTTTAAGAAATATACATATTTCCAAATATGAATCATTTTTAATAAAATTCATCCTCATGTGTTAAACTAGGATATTTTATTTTTCAGTCAGTAAAGATAAAAGCATTGGCTTAAAACAAAGTTATCTGTGTCACCTTTATTAGTTGATTTGGCCACTGAACCCCTAGCCAATTACATAAAACTTTTTTTTTAATTTATTTTACATTTGTTTACTGGGAATATCCAACTGGGCCAGATGGCCCTTCTTCAGCAGAGGCCCAGGGAGAAAAGCTCCTTTGCAAAGAATCTAAAAATACATTGAAAACTGATTGCATACCACAGAATAAAAACATTACAGAACATGGATACAAGTGCAAAAATATTACATAAAATAGTTCAGAGTCTAAACGCTCTGTTACAAAAAAGAAAAATAAGAAACAACTTTACTTATTTGTAGTAGTATATACTAAGGCAATCTTGAGGCAGAGAGCATGAAGGAAAGAAAAGTGGAAGTGTAGGAATCTTGCGATAGAGAGAAGTCTGAACTGCAGGAAATGTGTTAAGCGTAGGAGAATTATTTATTTAAGGAATCCAGATTTTTGCAGGAAGAGAGGACTAGAAGAATTTAGACTTAGATGATTTATGTTGGTACAGGAGATGAGTGGAAGACTGGAGAAGGGTGAAGGGAGTGGTCATCCTGGGGAAGAGCAGGAGCATAGTCAATTGCCATTTAGGTAGTTTTTGAGGAGCGATTTGACATTTTTTTGTATTAGTAGTGTTTATGATTTGTTGTGGAATGGAGTTCTAGATCTTAAATATTTTGTACAAGAAGATGGATTTACCAAAGCTATTATTGACTTTTGTGTTTTTTAGTAATAATTTATCAGAGGATCTTAAAGTTCCATTACCGTAGAAACAAACTTGAGTGAAAAAAGGTAAAGTGCCTCAAAAAAGTCAAACAATCTGTACATCCAAAGCAAAAACTCAGAGGCACACCACGGCAATCGAAGCTTACTTTATTGTAACAAACAACACAGGAGACCAGGTCATTAGCACTTTCACATCTCTTAGAATGCTTCATCAGACTATATGCCTAGACCATTAATTCACATACTTTATAACAACTGTTATCCAATAGAAACACAATTAACATTTGAGATCATTTCCTGTAAAATATTTCACATTCCCCTTGGTCTTATATAAAACCATTCTAAACATCCATAATAAATATCACTCATATTAATATACTTCATTCCTCATCCTAAATTTGTTTATACCATTAAATGTATATGAATATAAAATTTATATAAAAATATAAAAGTATATATAACATATAAAATATATATGTAAAAAAAAAATATATATAAATATATACATATATATATATATATATATATATATATATATATACGGGTGTGGGGGGCACAGACATATAACATCAGTAAAAACTGCTTGCAAAATGTAGGGGGCTACACCCCCCCACACCCCTCAATGTGGGGGGCTGTGCCCCCCACACCTCCCAACTTTATATTCTCACTCCAGGGTTGCACTAGAGTGAAGAACAGGGCATATACCTGCCAGTGCTGTTTTTTGGTCAAATAAGTTTTCGGTCATATGGGTTTTCAGTCAAATAAACTTTCAGTCATTTGGTCTCAGTCAAATGGGCTTCGGTCGTATGAACTTTCAGTCATATGTAGTGAACCCATATATATATATATATATATATATATATATATATATATATATATATATAAATAGAAATATGAATAAACATAGGAGTTTGCATATGTAAACTATTTCTTTGTAGTATATAAATATATGTCAACAAAACACTGATCTGCAAGCATCGTACTTAAAATATATATTATAATATGTATATAATGTATACAATATAAATGAGACATTCTCTATCATCTGCTTAATTTCATTAATGTCAAGCCTGATCTGGGGCCATATGATCAAAAAAAAAAAAATATATATATATATATATATATATGTATATATATATATATATATATATATATATATATATATATATATATATATAGTAATATAAAACCTCTAATATTAATATATTCTAAAAAATCCTATATAATAAATAACTTCTATATATCTCACTGATAGACCACATAAGCATTAACATATTTATTCTATTTATTAATGTATATATATATATATATATATATATATATATAAGTTATTCATTATATAGGATTTTTTAGAATAAATTAATATTAAAGATTTTATATTGATATATATATTTATATATATATATATATATATATATATATATATTTTTTTTTTTTTTTTTTTTTGATGATATGGCCCCAGATCAGGCTTGACATTAATGAAATTAAGCAGATGATAGAGAATGTCTCATTTATATTATATACATTATATACATATTCTAATATATATTTTAAGTAAGATACTTGCAGAGCAGTGTTTTTTTGACATATATTTATATACCACAAAGAAATAGTTTACATATGCACACTCCTATGTTTATTCATATTTCTATATAAATAAATATATATATATATATATATATATATATATATATATATATATATTTTTTTTTTTTTACATATATATTTTATATGTTATATATACTTTTATATTTTTATATACATTTTATATTCATATACATTTAATGGTATAAACGAATTTAGGATGAGGAATGAAGTATATTAATATGAATGATATTTATTAAGGATGTTTAGAATGTGATTTTAAATGGTTTTACATAAGACCAAGGGGAATGTGAAATGTTTTACAGGAAATGATCTCAAATGTTAATTGTGTTTCTATTGGATAACAGTTATTATAAAATATGTGAATTAATATAGGCATATAGTCTGATGAAGCGTTCTAAGAGATGTGAAAGGACTAACTATTAACCTGGTCTCCTGCGTTGTTTGTTACAATAAAGTCAGCTTCGATTGCCGTGGTGTGCCTCTGAGTTTTTGCTTTGGTTCTATTGTCGTAGCATTGCTGTGCTAGGTCTTTGGGATCTGGGCAGCAGTTTGGATTGTAGATGATGGCAAATCTAGCTATTTTGTTATACAGATCTTGAGTTTGTTTAGGTCATTTTGTTTTAGATTAGTAAAGCTGGGGGAGGTATATAGCAAGGTGGGGAGGAGATGTGTTCTTGCTATGGTCTGTCTGTGGTATTGGTGAAGAAAGATTTTACTCTATTGATAATACCATGTTTAATATGCACCTTTTAATGGTTAAAGCCAAATGTTTGTTGAATTTTAGTGAGTTATCGATTGTTACCCCAAGACGTTTTATGTGTTGTACTGGTTCTATTTTGGTATTTTTAGATGACAAAATACTGAAGGGGGGGTTGAGTTACTTGGGATTTGCCTTTAGTAAAGATGATCAGTTTGGTTTTGTTTGGGTTGAGTATTAGCTGATGTATTGATAAGTATTTTTCTATGTCAAGGAATGATTTCTGTGTTATTTTCAGGAGTTTGGGAAGAGTTGGGGGTGAGCTTATAAGAGAGGAGTCATCAGTGTATTGAATAATAGTAGCATTTTTAGTAGCAGGGGATAGTTTATTGGTGAATATGGAAAAAAAAGTAGTGGACCAAGTATTGACCCTTTAGGAACACCCGCTGAGACAAAAAGAAGGGGAGAGAGTATGTTTTGCCACTTAACTGCTTGCTGGTAGTCAGTTAGGTAGCTATGGAACCATGCTAATGCTGCTTGGGGAAGTTTACAGTAGCTAGTTCATTTAGCAGTTTTTGATGTGAAACAGTAAAAGCTTTTGACATGTCAAGGAAGATGGATGAAACTAAGAGGCCATTGGTTTTAAGCTCATTGATCTTAGTGTTGAAGCAGATTAAGGCTGCTGTGGTGATATGTTTAGGTCTGAAACCATGTTGTGAGTTTGAGAGAAGGTTGTTCCTTAATAGGTGGTCTAGAAGATTCATATGAATGCATTTTAAAGATTTGTGCTAATGGGGGTAGAGAGGCTATGGGATGGTAGTTAGATAACTCTGTTGAGGGGCCACCTTTATGCATGGGTATGATGTGAGATATTTTCCACAGTTTAGGTATGTATTGTTCAGTTATAGATCAATTAACTAGAATTAAGATGGGGTATGTGATTGCATCAGCTGCATTTCTGAGAAATTCACTGGATAACTTCGTCAACAACAAGAGTAGTAGGCCTTAGTTTTTAAGGAGTAGTCTTATGGCATTGGTTTAAACTGTTTTGATATTGAATGAGTTGAGGTTTGGGAGGGTGCCTAAAGGTCGTTTTAAGGGTGAGCTGTTGTGATTTACTTTATATAGTATTGAGTTTATGATGTGGGAGTTAAATTGGGATGCACTACTGCCAGAGGTGGTGGGGGTGGTGAGTGATGATGTAGTATTTTGACCTGGGCTAAGGAGTTGTTTTATAGTTCCCCAAAATTTCTGAGGGTTGTTTTGGTGTTTTTACTGTAGAAAAGCATAACAAATTTTTTGTCTTTTCTAACTTTAATTTTGCCTGGTTTCTTAGTTGTCTGCAGGTAAGCAGAGAGCATTAGGGTTTTGTTTCCTGATAGTGGGATCAGGTTATATCCCTGTTTTTGAGACATTGCTTGCTATCTATGGAAAGCCATGGAATTTGTTTTGCTTTAACTCATTTTTCCTTGGGAGGCAAGATTATTTAAAATATTGAAGAAGGTTTGATTGTATAGTTGTACCACTGAGTCTGGAGAGAGCTGTTTTAATGGGGACCAGTTGCATTGTTGTAGTAGGCTTTTAAATACATTGGGACAGAAGTTTATATTATTCTGTATGAGTTTATAAATTGTGTTTTTGAAGTGCTTGATTGGTGTCAGGCCAGGTAGGTGGGCATGTGGTCACTTGGGCTGTCTGGTAGGTAACCTGCTTGTTGGTAAAGTTTGGGTTTATTTGTCAGGGTCCAGTCGAGGATACTTTGTTTGTTATTGTTGACTCTAGTTGGGGTAGATATCATCTGGGAGTACCCATATAGGTTGATAAAGTTAATTGGATCTTGGGAAGTACAGGTATTCTAATCCATGTTAAAATCTCCTATGATAATGGTTTCTTGGTTAAATGTAGTTGCTACCCAACTAAAGAGGTTTTCTATTTTGGTCTGGTTATTACCTGGTGGAATGTACAATGCAATAATTATTAAATGTTTATTGGGGTTGAGTTTTAAGCAAGTAATTAGTACTTCAGAGTCAGAGTGGTCTGGTGGGGTATAGTTAATGCATAATATGTTTAATGAGTTTCTATACATGATGACTATTGCACCTCCTCGCTTATGTAATCTGTCACTTCTGAGTATGTTGTTGTTTTGAGGGAAGATATTGGTGTCTTTTATATGTGGTTGAAGCCATGTTTCAGTTAGTTTAACAATATCCATAGAGTATAAGGTGAGGGTGGAATGGTATTTGTGAATCTTATTTGGTAAGCTTCTAATGTTCATTTTTATGAGTAGAATGTTGGTAGTCTTGTTAGTCAGATATGGCAAGTTATAAGTGAGGGGGTTTACTGTAGACCTCAGAGCTTGTGATGGGGTTTGTGGGTCTGGATTGGGATGTATATCACTGCTTTTTTAAGTTGTAGTGACTTTTGGTGGGGTTGGTGGATGCTTTTAATTAACAGTATTGCTGCTTTGTGTAGTAGGTTTGATGTTACACTGGTATGGTCATATCTGAATCTTTAAAATGTTGTAATGGAGTGGTTAAAGAGGTGAGGGGGCATTTAAATGTTTGTTAAAGTGGGTGAGTGATAAGGGGATCTGGATTAGTTGGTTAGTTGTTGTCTGTTATTTTTTCTTTGTGATAGGAGGTATTTTGGCATAGAAGTATGAGTATGCCAAGTAAGATGGTGTGGCTAAGTAACATGATGGCTATATTAGGCTGCTAAGGTTGAGTTTGTTATAGAGGGTGTTAAAAATTATTTGACAGGAGGAGACTAATAGGGTGTGACCAATAGGTAAGGTGGGTTGTAATTGGATAATTTGTGATTGTGGACAGTGCTCAACTCTAAGTACAGATGAAGTGGGGTGGGCGGGAATGGGGTTGTGTAGGGAGCAGAGTGAGCCAGAGTGTAGTGAGGGCAAACAGACTGGGGAAGAACCAAAGAAGAACCAAAGAAAGATCATGATGTGGAGAAAGAGAAAAAAAACAATCAGTGAAGCTGGAAATACTGGCAGGCAAGACACAGGGTAGTACTAATGCAGATAATAGCAAGCAAAGTCAGCAAATAATATATTGAAAGGGAAGGGATATAAGGTAGCAAACCCTGCTACTAGGAAGGGACCTTTCCGTTCCTCTAGAAAAAATATATGCTACACCATTATTGTAGTCCTGTAGGTCCCTTTCCAACTTCCTAATCTTCCTTTGCACAATCCTGTCACAATGCTTATCTACCTCACAAAATGTTTTTTCATAATCTCTTTTAATACCCATGAAGTTGCTATTATCAGTAATGCTGGTATTGAGAGAATCAATATCAGCCAGAAGTACATCCGATTTACATTCATAGTCAGCTACCATAATTTTCAGCAATTCAAGACTTGTTTTATTATACAACTCTGAAATTTCTTTAAATAAATTCGAACCTGGCAATGCATTGTTAGGCATTTTGTTGAGACGCAGCCCTTTCGGTATGCGTTCCACTCTGATACACTCATTTAGGTACTCTATTTCAAGCTGAGTTGTTTTAAAAGCATAAAGCTTATTATTAAATTCTAGCACAAGTTGTTCTAGCTGAGCGTTATTGGTGTTGTAATTCTTATTAGCGTTTACAGTACCTTCAGCAAATCTATAATGTTTGCTAGTCCAATTCCTAAGGTTGA
Organism: Protopterus annectens; assembly: GCF_019279795.1. Classification (NCBI taxonomy): domain Eukaryota; kingdom Metazoa; phylum Chordata; order Ceratodontiformes; family Protopteridae; genus Protopterus; species Protopterus annectens. The sequence goes on along the minus strand of NC_056725.1, from coordinate 746,345,454 downwards.
AATCACTCTCAAAACGTCCTTGTTTCGGCGTCATATTAGGACCCTTTGCCTGCTGTTCTTGCATCAAGTAACAAGATTCACGAACATCATCAGTTGTGTCTGAAGCAGTTCTCCTTTTTCGTTTCACCACCGGTACAGGAATATCCCTCATATGTTCATTGTTGTTCTTTAAATTCTGTTGGTTGGGCGGCAAACCTGTTGTGGCGTTATTACTATCGTTGAGCAAAAGTCCGCTCAACTGAGACAGCAAACAGATTACTTGCTTGAACTCCCCTCTAGTGACGGGCGCGTCATCCGGACGTTCGACTTCGTCATCAATATTCAAAATAGATGGAGTTTTGCTAAAATCCACAGTACCTGGATTCTCGGCCATGCTACGTAAACGAAACAGCAAGTCAATAAAAAAGCACGATGAACCAGTAACACACAGCTCACGACCAGAGCAATCACAAGGACCTGGAAACAGATATTGTTTTATAAAAGACTCCTTTATTGCACTTTGTGTCCTCTTCAAATCCAAAAATTAAAAACAGCTTTAACAAAAACGAAAACAAGAAATATTGTCAAGCGCTTTCGCCCGGGCTCTCCCAGGCTTTATCAAGACAACTGTAAGTGGAAAAGCACTTCCTTTATATACCTTTTGCCTATTCCCCTGCTTCCTTAATTGGATTGATGGACTTGATTACTTAATTAACTTTTATTATTTATGTTTATATTTTATTTCTGTTTAACCACAACCAAATGATGTTGTTTTTAAAAATTCTAATATTTGGTGTTGATTAAAAACATTTAAAAATCTTGAAAATAAACTAACAAGCTAATAAAAATAAATATAGAAATAACTATGGAATAACAATAAAAACATGTTATAATTGCACTTTCTACCATCAACTTTAACAGCATTATGTTGTCCTTAGAATTAATAAATGTTTTATGGTATACCTTCCTTAAAAACAGTTTTTATTTGTTTATATGTAAACCAAATTAGATTGTTATGGAAGTATTCTTAAACTTGCTTGTGCTATACCTCAAAATATGTTTTTGTAAACATTATTTCTTAAGTCTGATAAAAAAGGAAAAAAATATATATGTATATATGTGAATTTGTAGTACTGACAACCTTTTCCAAAGGGAATGTGGACACCTAAGAGAATTATTTTTGGAGAAGGGTTATCCAAACAATTTATTTGAGGCCCTATGTAATGAAGTTTCTCAGAAAAGGAATACACTTTACCCCCCTCTGCTTGGCGTAACAGAAACACAAGAGATGGTTAAAACAAAAAATAGTGATAAGGTAACCAAACCTTCTTTTTCATACACATATAATAGCAATAATGAAGAAATTGAGAATACGATTAGGAGATTCTGGCCCATACTTTCCATTAATGATGACCTCAGAAAAAGTATTCCCAGTGAACCTCAATTTATTAGAAGAAGGGACCGTAATCTGAAAGAATTATTGGAGAGCGAGGCCAAACCTAATAATATTGTAAACCAACAGATTAGAGGAACTTATAAATGCAATTCCTGTAACCAATGTTGTTTTATATTGAACAATAAGGGTATTTATTTAAAATCAAGAAACATAAATTTATTTCCATCTGGCCATTTTAATTGTAACTCGAAAGGTGTGGTTTACTTAGGATTTTGTCAACATTGTTTATGTTTTTATGTTGGAAAGACTGAAAGAACCTTAAAAAGAAGGGTATATGAGCACATTTATGAAATTAAAAACAAGAAGGAATCGAATGCGTTTTTTAAGCATTCTCTGAAATGCAACAATATGTGCTTAAAATTTTTTGTGTTGGAACAAGCAACTGACAGTGTAAGAGGAGGTGACTGGGAGACATCCCTAGAACATAAAGAACTATTATGGCAGTTGAAATTAAATGCCACAAAACCACCAGGCCTCAATGATGCTATAAGCATTAATAGTGTCTTGAAGTTGCGAAGAGCCAAATTATAATAGAATGTGGTTCACAAGTAGGTTGCAACTGTTTAACATCTATGAAATGGCAGTCACAACATTTATAATAACAAGAGTTTTATAGAGATGGTTTTTCCACCAAATTGTTGTAAATAAGGTTATATGTTTTGTTATACATTTCATTATTTGGCATTATACAAGAATGTATAAATATGAAGCTATCAATGCATTTGTATACATATATATAGGTTTTTAAGAAGCTTTAGCATTTTTAGGTTAAAGGAAATTTTCTATTCAAGCGACACAATAATATAGAAAGTATTTTTATATACAGACTTTATACAGTTTTTTAAAAAAGATGTTTGTTTTTTAAAAAAGTATTTACATATATACATATATATTTTTTTCCTTTTTTATCAGACTTAAGAAATAATGTTTACAAAAACATATTTTGAGGTATAGCACAAGCAAGTTTAAGAATACTTCCATAACAATCTAATTTGGTTTACATATAAACAAATAAAAACTGTTTTTAAGGAAGGTATACCATAAAACATTTATTAATTCTAAGGACAACATAATGCTGTTAAAGTTGATGGTAGAAAGTGCAATTATAACATGTTTTTATTGTTATTCCATAGTTATTTCTATATTTATTTTTATTAGCTTGTTAGTTTATTTTCAAGGTTTTTAAATGTTTTTAATCAACACCAAATATTAGAATTTTTAAAAACAACATCATTTGGTTGTGGTTAAACAGAAATAAAATATAAACATAAATAATAAAAGTTAATTAAGTAATCAAGTCCATCAATCCAATTAAGGAAGCAGGGGAATAGGCAAAAGGTATATAAAGGAAGTGCTTTTCCACTTACAGTTGTCTTGATAAAGCCTGGGAGAGCCAGTGCGGCGCTTGACAATATTTCTTGTTTTCGTTTTTGTTAAAGCTGTTTTTAATTTTTGGATTTGAAGAGGACACAAAGTGCAATAAAGGAGTCTTTTATAAAACAATATCTGTTTCCAGGTCCTTGTGATTTTCAGTCAAATAAACTTTCAGTCATTTGGTCTCAGTCAAATGGGCTTCGGTCGTATGAACTTTCAGTCATATGTAGTGAACCCATATATATATATATATATATATATATATATATATATATATATATATATATATAAATAGAAATATGAATAAACATAGGAGTTTGCATATGTAAACTATTTCTTTGTAGTATATAAATATATGTCAACAAAACACTGATCTGCAAGCATCGTACTTAAAATATATATTATAATATGTATATAATGTATACAATATAAATGAGACATTCTCTATCATCTGCTTAATTTCATTCATGTCAAGCCTGATCTGGGGCCATATGATCAAAAAAAAAAAATATATATATATATATATATATATATATATATATATATATATATATATATATATATATATATATATATATATATATATATATATATATAGTAATATAAAACCTCTAATATTAATATATTCTAAAAATCCTATATAATAAATAACTTCTATATATCTCACTGATAGACCACATAAGCATTAACATATTTATTCTATTTATTAATGTATATATATATATAAATATATATTAATATATAAGTTATTCATTATATAGGATTTTTTAGTATAAATTAATATAAAAGAGTTTATATTGATATATATATTTATATATATATATATATATATATATATATATATATATATATATATATTTTTTTTTTTTTTTTTTTTTGATGATATGGACACAGATCAGGCTTGACATTAATGAAATTAAGCAGATGATAGAGAATGTCTCATTTATATTATATACATTATATACATATTCTAATATATATTTTAAGTAAGATACTTGCAGAGCAGTGTTTTTTTGACATATATTTATATACCACAAAGAAATAGTTTACATATGCACACTCCTATGTTTATTCATATTTCTATATAAATATATATATATATATATATATATATATATATATATATATATATATATATATATATATTTTTTTTTTTACATATATATTTTATATGTTATATATACTTTATATTTTTATATACATTTTATATTCATATACATTTAATGGTATAAACAATTTAGGATGAGGAATGAAGTATATTAATATGAATGATATTTATTAAGGATGTTTAGAATGTGATTTTAAATGGTTTTACATAAGACCAAGGGAATGTGAAATGTTTTACAGGAAATGATCTCAAATGTTAATTGTGTTTCTATTGGATAACAGTTATTATAAAATATGTGAATTAATATAGGCATATAGTCTGATGAAGCGTTCTAAGAGATGTGAAAGGACTAACTATTAACCTGGTCTCCTGCGTTGTTTGTTACAATAAAGTCAGCTTCGATTGCCGTGGTGTGCCTCTGAGTTTTTGCTTTGGTTCTATTGTCGTAGCATTGCTGTGCTAGGTCTTTGGGATCTGGGCAGCAGTTTGGATTGTAGATGATGGCAAATCTAGCTATTTTGTTATACAGATCTTGAGTTTGTTTAGGTCATTTTGTTTTAGATTAGTAAAGCTGGGGGAGGTATATAGCAAGGTGGGGAGGAGATGTGTTCTTGCTATGGTCTGTCTGTGGTATTGGTGAAGAAAGATTTTACTCTATTGATAATACCATGTTTAATATGCACCTTTTTAATGGTTAAAGCCAAATGTTTGTTGAATTTTAGTGAGTTATCGATTGTTACCCCAAGACGTTTTATGTGTTGTACTGGTTCTATTTTGGTATTTTTAGATGACAAAATACTGAAGGGGGGGTTGAGTTACTTGGGATTTGCCTTTAGTAAAGATGATCAGTTTGGTTTTGTTTGGGTTGAGTATTAGCTGATGTATTGATAAGTATTTTTCTATGTCAAGGAATGATTTCTGTGTTATTTTCAGGAGTTTGGGAAGAGTTGGGGGTGAGCTTATAAGAGAGGAGTCATCAGTGTATTGAATAATAGTAGCATTTTTAGTAGCAGGGGATAGTTTATTGGTGAATATGGAAAAAAAAGTAGTGGACCAAGTATTGACCCTTTAGGAACACCCGCTGAGACAAAAAGAAGGGGAGAGAGTATGTTTTGCCACTTAACTGCTTGCTGGTAGTCAGTTAGGTAGCTATGGAACCATGCTAATGCTGCTTGGGGAAGTTTACAGTAGCTAGTTCATTTAGCAGTTTTTGATGTGAAACAGTAAAAAGCTTTTGACATGTCAAGGAAGATGGATGAAACTAAGAGGCCATTGGTTTTAAGCTCATTGATCTTAGTGTTGAAGCAGATTAAGGCTGCTGTGGTGATATGTTTAGGTCTGAAACCATGTTGTGAGTTTGAGAGAAGGTTGTTCCTTAATAGGTGGTCTAGAAGTTTCTTATGAATGCATTTTTTAAAGATTTGTGCTAATGGGGGTAGAGAGGCTATGGGATGGTAGTTAGATAACTCTGTTGAGGGGCCACCTTTATGCATGGGTATGATGTGAGATATTTTCCACAGTTTAGGTATGTATTGTTCAGTTATAGATCAATTAACTAGAATTAAGATGGGGTATGTGATTGCATCAGCTGCATTTCTGAGAAATTCACTGGATAACTCGTCAACAACAAGAGTAGTAGGCCTTAGTTTTTTAAGGAGTAGTCTTATGGCATTGGTTTAAACTGTTTTGATATTGAATGAGTTGAGGTTTGGGAGGGTGCCTAAAGGTCGTTTTAAGGGTGAGCTGTTGTGATTTACTTTATATAGTATTGAGTTTATGATGTGGGAGTTAAATTGGGATGCACTACTGCCAGAGGTGGTGGGGGTGGTGAGTGATGATGTAGTATTTTGACCTGGGCTAAGGAGTTGTTTTATAGTTCCCCAAAATTTCTGAGGGTTGTTTTGGTGTTTTTACTGTAGAAAAGCATAACAAATTTTTTGTCTTTTCTAACTTTAATTTTTGCCTGGTTTCTTAGTTGTCTGCAGGTAAGCAGAGAGCATTAGGGTTTTGTTTCCTGATAGTGGGATCAGGTTATATCCCTGTTTTTGAGACATTGCTTGCTATCTATGGAAAGCCATGGAATTTGTTTTGCTTTAACTCATTTTTCCTTGGGAGGCAAGATTATTTAAAATATTGAAGAAGGTTTGATTGTATAGTTGTACCACTGAGTCTGGAGAGAGCTGTTTTAATGGGGACCAGTTGCATTGTTGTAGTAGGCTTTTAAATACATTGGGACAGAAGTTTATATTATTCTGTATGAGTTTATAAATTGTGTTTTTGAAGTGCTAGATTGGTGTCAGGCCAGGTAGGTGGGCATGTGGTCACTTGGGCTGTCTGGTAGGTAACCTGCTTGTTGGTAAAGTTTGGGTTTATTTGTCAGGGTCCAGTCGAGGATACTTTGTTTGTTATTGTTGACTCTAGTTGGGGTAGATATCATCTGGGAGTACCCATATAGGTTGATAAAGTTAATTGGATCTTGGGAAGTACAGGTATTCTAATCCATGTTAAAATCTCCTATGATAATGGTTTCTTGGTTAAATGTAGTTGCTACCCAACTAAAGAGGTTTTCTATTTTGGTCTGGTTATTACCTGGTGGAATGTACAATGCAATAATTATTAAATGTTTATTGGGGTTGAGTTTTAAGCAAGTAATTAGTACTTCAGAGTCAGAGTGGTCTGGTGGGGTATAGTTAATGCATAATATGTTTAATGAGTTTCTATACATGATGACTATTGCACCTCCTCGCTTATGTAATCTGTCACTTCTGAGTATGTTGTTGTTTTGAGGGAAGATATTGGTGTCTTTTATATGTGGTTGAAGCCATGTTTCAGTTAGTTTAACAATATCCATAGAGTATAAGGTGAGGGTGGAATGGTATTTGTGAATCTTATTTGGTAAGCTTCTAATGTTCATTTTTATGAGTAGAATGTTAGTAGTCTTGTTAGTCAGATATGGCAAGTTATAAGTGAGGGGGTTTACTGTAGACCTCAGAGCTTGTGATGGGGTTTGTGGGTCTGGATTGGGATGTATATCACTGCTTTTTTAAGTTGTAGTGACTTTTGGTGGGGTTGGTGGATGCTTTTAATTAACAGTATTGCTGCTTTGTGTAGTAGGTTTGATGTTACACTGGTATGGTCATATCTGAATCTTTAAAATGTTGTAATGGAGTGGTTAAAGAGGTGAGGGGGCATTTAAATGTTTGTTAAAGTGGGTGAGTGATAAGGGGATCTGGATTAGTTGGTTAGTTGTTGTCTGTTATTTTTTCTTTGTGATAGGAGGTATTTTGGCATAGAAGTATGAGTATGCCAAGTAAGATGGTGTGGCTAAGTAACATGATGGCTATATTAGGCTGCTAAGGTTGAGTTTGTTATAGAGGGTGTTAAAAATTATTTGACAGGAGGAGACTAATAGGGTGTGACCAATAGGTAAGGTGGGTTGTAATTGGATAATTTGTGATTGTGGACAGTGCTCAACTCTAAGTACAGATGAAGTGGGGTGGGTGGGAATGGGGGTTGTGTAGGGGAGCAGAGTGAGCCAGAGTGTAGTGAGGGCAAACAGACTGGGGAAGAACCAAAGAAGAACCAAAGAAAGATCATGATGTGGAGAAAGAGAAAAAAAACAATCAGTGAAGCTGGAAATACTGGCAGGCAAGACACAGGGTAGTACTAATGCAGATAATAGCAAGCAAAGTCAGCAAATAATATATTGAAAGGGAAGGGGATATAAGGTAGCAAACCCTGCTACTAGGGAGCAGTAGCTAAAAAACACAGTTGAAAATGTAATTCTGGAAGGCAGGACTAGAATAGAAGTAATTGTGAGATTTAATAGCTGGGCAGAGAGAAGAGAGAAACAGAGAGGTAAGGGGTAGAGACGGAGTTTGGCACTGTGGCGTGCAAGCAGCCTAACCTATATATATTTAGCAGAAATATGATTTTAAACTATTAAGGTACACTTATTGTTGAACTGCTGGGTCAGTGTAAGGAAGATAAATTACGTTCTTGGCTGGACGATGGTAAAGCTTGTGGCTTGCATTGATTGATCGGTCTGCTGTCAGCATTAAGGTAGACTTATTGCTGAACTGTTGGGTCAGTGTAGGGAAGGTGAATTAAGTCCTCGGCTGGACAATGGTAAAGATTGTGGTTTGCACTGATTGATTTACCTGGTCTGTTGTCTTTATAATGGATTGTCCACAAGACTTAGTAAGAACAGTAAAAAGTATGACTTCTGCACACCACTGGGACCCTTGAGAGTAATGGAGAAGAGTTACAGAGGTGAAAATGATATAATTGGATTTAAAATCAGTGTTCATTATACTTACAACATTCAGTTATTTAGTGAAGCTATACTATTAACAAAAAGTAATATAATTATTCACTAATAACTATAAAAAATTTAAATACTTTGAAGCATTATCAGATCTAAAGTTCAATCAGAAAAAAAAATAACAACTTATTAATTAACAAATATTTAAATTATTTGATGATGTCTAATAGTGAACTTAATGAGATAATAAAGACATCACTTAGGTGTCACTTTTACATACAATTGTAAAGAAATGGCAACAATAAAGTATAACACAGTTTTCAGACATATGGCTCTACAGCATATACAAAAATGTAATGATACAGAAATGACTGTTAAAGAAATAGTTATTTAGAAACACCAAAAGCTAGTAGATTCCATGTACATAAACTACATATTAAAAACATTTAGAAAATGTATATAATTACCCAGTGATAAAACACAGTACAGTAAACTGCCAGTTAAACGGCACCTATGGGGATTGGTAGATGCCGGATAACTGTAGTTTTTGGTTGCTTGAGAGTTACTATTAAAAATAGGCCTGACTAATACTGTACCCTATACTATTTGTTTGGTTTGATTTTTTCTCAGGTTGGAGAGAGAGAGAGACAATTTATTCCTAGCTTCTTTTTTAAAACTCTAAACACATAAGGTATGCTTCTGCAGGGGGGGGGGGGGGCAGAAACTGCAACACATGAAAATTGTACTGTATTGCTTCAATTTTCCGTCAGTTGCTTGAGTTCTGGTTAACTAAGAGTTTACTGTATTTCACATTATTCCCTACAGCGTTTGTGCCCAGAATGGGATTTGATCTTTTGGAGTCAAATGTTAAGATTGACTAAATTGCTTAGCACAGACTAGTCAATGCATATATATATATATATATATATATATATATATATATATATATATATATATATATATATATATATATATATATATATATATATATATATATATGTTAAGGATTTGGAAAACTGGATTGTAGAACAAATCTAAAGTCAATTGCAATATCTAAAGTTGATTTAATGTCAGATATAATGAAACAGAATATCCACCCATTTTTTGATTTTCTAAACAATTTTGAAACAAATAGTGGGATAGGGTGTTCATATGTATACAAAATATATAAATTAATTAAGACGTATAAATCTCATATCAAAGATAACTACTAAGATTATACTCTCCAAAATGAGTGGCTCAACATTAACTGCAATAAATAAAAATTGTTTTAATATTTTCAAAAAAAACTATATCATCTTTATTATGGAGATCATTCTTTTGGAAACTTCTACATTCTGCACAGATACTTATCACTCTACAGATAACTGAAATTATATACAAAAACGTATTATTGTTAGGAGTATAAATCCTTAAAGCAAATGTCAGCATACAGTTTATGACTGCAAAGTTCAACAACCTTTTTTTGGAGAAAAAGTGATGTTTTCTACAAACATTGTGATCTGATACATTTATATTAATTACATTTTTGGTGGTGTTGTTTAATGCTTCAGTTTGCAGATTTGTACCCAGGTCTCAATTTTCACTTCTCCAGAGCTTATTAACATTAGCCCGGAAAACTACTACAAACAAGTGGAAAAATGAGGTCATGCCTTTCTTCACAGAATTTGTAAATGCTTTCACTATAGTATGCCATTAAGAAATTAATACTATTTAGATAAAAAAAGCAAAATAAGCACAGAATATAATTGCTGGATAAAAACTGAAGTTACTTGTTGTTGAGTCTTTCGGCTTTTCCCGGTTAGGGGTTGCCACAGCGGAACACCGGTCCGCTAATGATTGGTAGTTGATTTTTACGTGCCGAGTTACCAGCCCTCACACACAGCCTTCAACGAAGGTACGCCCATTCACGCATGTCTCCATGCAGAAGATACTCTAGCTGAGAATCGAACCGGACAGCGTCTTACTGTGAGGTGACAACGCTACTGCAGCACCAACACCACAGGTAAAAACTGAAGTTACTAATAGAGATATATTAATTTATGATCTGTAATCTGTTTAAACTGGTCGTTTAATACATTTTAGTAAAGTATAATGCAAGAACTAATATAGACACTTGTGTAAATATTTGCCCAGGGGTTCGATAAACTCCATGTAGGCTTCACATGAAGCCTACATGGAGTTCAAATGTTGCACGATGAGCAGGAGTGCTAATCACATATACATGTCGTGCATCGCACTTACATGAATACAAGTGACATTTCATGGCCAGCAACAGTGTTGCCAGCCAGGATACTTTGCAGAGCAGCACAAACATAGCAAGAACATGTAAATAAATTTGCCTATGGGCAAACCTGCTCTGCGAGATTGCGTGGACAGCCTCAGTGACTACCAGGGGTAAAAATACTGTAATAACTGCAGTATTAACACATTACAGAAAAGTGTACTCACTGTAATGTACACTACAATAAGTATTTGCAGTCTGAAATAACAGATGTTGTGCTAAACAGCAAGGGCCAATACACTAGGCTGGTAAAGTGTGCTGATTAAAATGGCCGCAGACCTAAATGATAAGAATCAAGAAAGAGGAAGAGGGCATGTAAAATTTGGCAATGTAGCCAAGATAGGATATGCCAATTTATGCAAACTTCCAAAAAAAGTCAGTACTATAACATGAAGCACATATGTAACTAGCACAGTGCAGACTGCTATTTACACTCCCTTAGGAATATATGTATATCACCACATATGATAGTATACATGTGACTGTCACGCAAGGTTACATGTCAATGGAGATGAATGGTTGTAATATAAACATCACTGACAGCCTTACTGGAGAAGACATTTAGCTAGGATGGTATAGGAAGATCTGAAAAATGAGTTGCTTGAATATGACAACCAATCATGAAGGCATAGCAATAGACTCAGACAACTGCTGACTGAAGCAGGCACAATCAGAAACATTTTTAAAATATTAATAAAATTAATCTCAGATATTGCCAGAATATGTGAGTTTAAGTTGTCTTACATTTTCTGCAGGAGCAGATATTTACAACTATAATGACTGTCAGTATTATATAAGGGGAATTCACCATCCCTTTTCCAAAAATAAGCTGTCATTTGAAGGGTTAAGTGGGACAACCTGGAGTTGAATTCATGGGCAGTCCTGGGCATTTGAGAGGTTTGCTTGACACATAAGCTACAAGCCACATGTGCAAGAATCAAATATGTTGTCAGTGATCTCTGTGTTTACTGGGTGCAACACAGAAAGATGTATCACACATGCATCTTGTACCACACCTTAATAGGTATGAATACCAAAAGATAGTTCTGTGCAGGCGACAAGATGTGTGAGAGCTCACTGTGCCAAATGTAATACACTTGACTAAAGCATTCCTGGCTGACATAAGTATTGGACATAAGGATAATAATACTTATAAACAACATACTGTTGTAAGTGGATTCCCTACACACAGCTGGTTATTGCATGCATCTGCCACATATCATAGCAATAGATATTGTCTGAAGCACCTGCAATTGACGTGTGAATTAAGAACTGGTGTGTTATAATGAATGGTGCAGCGGTATGTGAGACTGATGGTAATGCATCAACTATGCTTATGTGCACAGAAAATACATCAGTGTAAAGCCTAGCATCAATAAGCAAGGAAGCTGTCACCATGATATTTTCTTCTCATAACAAACAATGCCTAGAGCATACCCTATAAGCACATGTCAAACCTCAAGACACATGATCACTGTCCACCTGACATACCAGTCAAAATGTTACACTGCCATGAATTCCTGACATGCATGCATATGTGTTCATGCAAACTATCAAGTGGTAATACTAATGAGGCAGTGGTATGTCCTTGACACTGCACAGTCACACTATAGCTGTACCTAGCATACAATTGGTGTTAATAGGTTCATTTGTTCACAGGGGAGTACTAGGCTAATGTTCCAGGATGACATAGGTATCATCCTAGACATATTAAACAAGAGTTTCACAAGTTTAAATTGCTATGTGAACAAAGTTCAGGCAGTTATGAGCCTACGCTATGTTATCTAAGACCAACTGCCTCTATCCACGAGGGACATGGGAGCAACACCAGGAGTACAATTACCATTAACCATCCATTGACGTAAGATGCACTTGAACAGGGCCAGGAAAGACCTTTGCTTTATGCGAATGGGAAGCTTGTTCCAGAGAAGGGGTAGTGTCTGAGAGATGCTTCAATCACTCCAATCTGATTTATTATGTCAGAGGCTAGGTTAACATCTTTGGAACGAGTGACCCTCATGCAGTTTGCTATACCAATGTGTAACATTTCTGTCAGGGCCAGATTGTAAGCTGCTCTGTAGGCCAGGCACAAATCAGCCCTTAGTAGTCTGTAGAAAACAGAATACAATCATATGGGATTCAATCTTTCCATGCAAGACTTGTCTTTTACCCTTTGTATCTTCCTTGTGCAAAATCTCTGGTGTTGCTTCAGCTGTTGCAGATGTATGGTGAGTTACATGCAAAAGGGTGCATTGTACTCAGTTATTGTTGTGATGAGGGTTAAGTAAAATTGAATTATAACATCTTTTGATCTGGATGATATGCCCATACTTATGAGTTGTGCCACATAAAAGGGATTTGTCACCACTGTGGACACATGGTGGTCGAACTTACTATCTGCCTGAGTACTCATACCACTAGGTCTGCTCATTGGGGTGTGCTGTCTATATTGTAAGCAGCTTCAGTATTTGCTTTACAAAAGGAAAGAATTATGCTTTTTTTGGGCATTTTTTTGCATCTCCATGGCTTTGGCACCATTCATTTGCAGGTGTTACTACTTTCTGCAGTATATCAGCACCATTACTGGATTGAAGGATTGTCCTCAATTTGCAATCATCTGCAAAGTTGATTGGACAAAGGCTGTTTAAGTTTGCCCTGACTTCTATGAGTTAAATACCAAACAGGAATGGACCTAGTACAGAACCCAGTAGCACTGCACTGCTCACTGGCCTTTTGCTACAGGTAAATTCAAACACTTTGACAATATGTGTCCTGTTGATGCTCCATTGGGCTACCACTTGATGATGTAGTAGTTTATGGCCAGTTGAGTCAGTGTCTCTGTAATACCTGAGTGTGGAATTGTGTCAAATGCCTTGGCCAGGTCAAGTTATGTGGGATGCATGCTCTTTTCCTTATACATAGCCTTGGTGACCTTCTCAAAGAAGTCTACCAGATTTAACAGACATGATGTAGCCTTAACAAATGAAAAATTGGTTAGCTACAGTTGGGAGATTACCTATGTTTTTGTTGATAAGGTCCATGATGATTCTTTCCATTGGCTTACAGATGAGTTTAGTCAGGCTTATGGGTCTATAATTTTCTGTGTCTTGTGATGGTCCTGACTTGTTCAGGAAGATGACTATTGCTGCCCACCATTCTGCCAGAAAATAGCCTGTCTGGAATATGTGGTTAAGTAGGGATCCAACTCTGTCTGCTAGGTCATGTTTTAATTTATTGATAAGGCAACTGAGGATGTTGTCAGGGTTCATTGGTGCCATGTTTTTAGCCTTAGAGAGTGCACAGATGAGCTGCTCTCTTGGGAAAATATACTGAGTAATTTTTGCATGTATATTTTGGGTGATGACCAGAGGAGACAGGGGGGTGGAGTTTGATACAAATCTGTCAGCTAGAAGGTTGTCTGTTGCCTCCAGCTGAGTATTGTTGGTGCCATCCACAATCATCTGTGCACATAGCTGTGTATTCCTTTTAAGATTTTGTACTTGTTTAAAAAAAAAGATTTGCGATTTTTGTACTTGTTTAAAAAAAGATTTGTGACAGCACCTCCAAATACAATCTTGGGGATGCATCACATTGCACACAATGGAACTGTTAACACAGTCATACATCTCTACCTATTTCATGTCATTACATCACTTGCACATCATATGCCTATTTGTTTATCATTGGAAAGGTGTGTGTGAGGGCTCAGATACCATATATGGTCACATTACATATGAGGCAGATATGGTTCGTGCAGAACAATTAATGACACAAATGCTGACAGTCACACAATGCTGCTGGGCAACACCTGAGTAATCCTTATGAAAAAAAAAAAAACACAATTGTATATGCAATGAACTCCCCAAAGTTGCAAGTGAATCTGACCTGGCTATATGTTTGTGTATATACTAGTATTAAAACATGTGGATGAAATGAAGCATATGTGCTCATGCAATTAGTATGATATAATATTGTTGTATGACACATAGCATTTCATGATGGTAGGTATACACATGCACATGTGCTACACTGCAAGTATCACTGTGATAGTTGAATGAGAAATGTGTATAATGTTAATATGCTCCACTACAAGAACACATGCCTTACTAAAGCAATGATATACATAGCATCATCCCATGTCAACAGTCCTCAGGGGGCATATTACTACAGCTGTTATGTTAGGAACATGTAATCAAATGGCAGGAATGGCCATCAATGCATTATCTCAAATCACAGATGGAAATATACTGTAGTAGGGTTACTGTACATCCACACCTCAACACAGCACATGTAGGTGACAGCAGCAGTTAACTGTGCAATCTTCATACCGTCATAGGAGATTACTAGACAAACAGCCAACATTACATAAAATCTGAGCCGTAATTATACAATTTAAACCAAAATTGCTATATCTGTATGATGGAAGATAGTTGTGGTATGTGTGTATGTGTTTGACTGCATTACATACTGTCTCTGTCTACATGTAACATGTGCACCATCCCATTACAGAATCAGCAATCACACATCCAGTGGTCTGTAGACGGCTTGCAGGGGGTCATGAAAGGGCTGTGCTTCACAATGTATGTGCACATCTTTGAGATGATGACATCCTCCAGTGTTCTGCAGAAAAAAATGTTATGTGGGCAGATGGAAAAAGGGGATGTTGGATTCATGGGGCTATGTTAAACATTCTATGTTAAACATTCTCCTGAGAGGGAGTCAAATGAAAAGAGACTGAAAAGATCATATACTGACCATAATATACCACCAACCACAAACACAGCAGTTGACTGAGGTCAGATTTGAACATTAAGCCTGTACAACACAACGCTAGAACTACCACAGATTTCTGACTTAACATTGTCACAGTACATTTTATAGAGGATGACAGCATCATTGTATGCTGAGGAGAAGAAGATGTTGGGAGGACTGTGTGACATAGATGTGGAGTCACATCTCAGTGTAAAATTGTCTCCACACTCATATTTTAATGGACACACACAAGTTATTTCTGTGAGATTAAACCACAAACTATCTGGTTATACAAGCTAAAGGTCAAATAGTTAATGCTCATGCCACAGCAGATGTTGGAGGATAATATTGTCAGAATGCACTTTATAGGAGATCACATCATCATTGTATGTTGAGAAGACGATGTTGGGAGAAGTGTCTGACATAGCTGTGGTCTCACATGCCATTCTAAAATTGTCTCCAGACTGATAACTTAAATAGACATATATAGTCAAGTTGATTGCTTTGAGATTAGAACTCCTACCTACCTAGTTACATAAGCTATAGAAGACAGTACTTAACACTAGTATCACAGCACAAGTCTGACTACTATATTATCAGATATGTCTTTATAGCAGATAACAGCATCAATGTATGGTGTGAAGAAAATGTTGGTAGGAGTGTCTCACATTCTGCTCAAAATTGTCACTAGAGAGTTAATTGAAGGCATACACAAAGAAGTTGACATTCAGAAGATGTTGGGAGGGCTGTATGAAATTGCTCTGTAGTCATGTGATACTGTAAAATGTTGTTCTCCGTGAGACTTGAGTGAGGACATAGACTTATGCTCTTCTGACTATACACACACAGTTAGACATACAGGCACACATACAAGTTAACTGTTGTGCAATCTGAACTCCTACCTACTTAGTCCAGCTGCAGAATACAGTACTTAACATTCATGCCATCGCAGAAGTCTGACTTTTTCCTTGTCACAGTGCACTTTTTAGAAGATGACATCATCATAATGTTGCAGGTAACATATACTGTTATGAGACTTGTGTGCAAAGGCTGAACGTAAGATTTGCTCATGTGCTTGCAGTATTCCAATTTTTTTATGTCATCTTGTTAACCTATATGAAATAAGCTGTCATAAATGTATGTTGCAAAACTGAGACCTACATGTACCTGTTTGTCAATATGTTGTATATATAACACATTAAGTCTCTTTCACACACACACACACACACACACACACACACACACACACACACACACACACTCACACACGCACACACGCACACACGCACACGCACACTCTGAAAACAGCAGGACTGCAAGTGTTGAGGCATGTGTTCATACTCTGATGAACTGATGTCCACAGTACTAGATTTTTCTGACAATATCAATGTGTTTTCTTCAGTGATGACCAATAGCTAGTGTCAGCATAAACCCATAACAAATGTAACAATGCAATTGTGTTTTTTATTTCTGTAATGTACATGATAAGTGGACCAATTACTGAGATATCATTTGCAAGTGCATTGCTGCAGGACACACATAAGTCTGAGTATATATGTCTTCAATGAAGAACACATCCCTTCCTTTCTGTTGTGTTTATGTATCCCTTTTGATGAGATGGAGGATAACTGGACAATAACCATAGTAAGACATGCCAAACACATAGCACATCACTGAGAAACTGATTTGTTTGAACAATGGCAAAGTGTTAGCGCATGTGAGATTTGTATTTCATGACTCCAACTTGAACTTGAGAAGTACTAAGGAATATATGTTATGGGAGAAATAGCTGACAGATACTATGCTGTTCATTCTGTAGTTTATATTGGAAATGCTGTGGCATAACTTTTATGAGATTAAGAACTGTTGCTATTGCCTTCCCCATTTCCTCAGTGTTAAGCAATGAGCAAATGTGGTTCTCTGCTTAAATGGCAGAAAAATAGTAATATTTCTATTGGTTCACCTTCTGTCATGCAAACAGGCTAAGTGGTGATGCACAGTGTCAGCATTCTGGACAGTACTGAGTGTAAAACATACATCTGCTGCCTAGCTTTCCCCTGTGGCACTAGGTGTAAGAGTAGTAAGGCCCTGGTCAGAGCACAGATAACAGAGTGTTCAAATCCAGATCATTCACTTTTTGTACAGATAGTGTCAGGATGGCATTAGCTAAGTAAATGTGATCATTACTGCAAATGTGACAAACAATGACTGCTATAAAGTATGTGCCTTACACAATTTTTATCATTAATGCCTACTTCTATACAGCGGTACAACTATTAACTGCTTTGCAGGCCTCACTGCAAATCACAGTTTAATTGTGTGTACAATTTTCTAGAAATGACAATGGGCAGTACACATTTTAAAATGATTGTTTCTAACTCAGCAGATGTGCTATTTGTGCATGGCCATATATCCTGAAAAGTGTGTGCTGCATGCTTTGTCACAATAAGGACATTTGCACATTGCATTATATGAAAATTTCATCCATCATCACCTGAACATGTCACTAACAGAATCCTGCAGATGATTTTAAAATATTCCATAGTGCATGAGCAGTGATAAACTATTGCATTAAGGTAACATGCTAGTATTAACCTTCAGCACAGTCAAGTCAGTGTGCAGACACCATCCATCAACATAATAGATACACACACATACAGAGGAGTTGGATGGATGGGTTGAGTACAATGGCACATTAGTGGTCATTTTTTGGCCTGCTGTCATTATTAACATTACATGCCTAGCATGAAGCCTGTGACTTAACGGTAGAGAAGGCTTAAGAAAGGGACAACAGGATTATGACAAAAAGAACAAGGTTAGCTAAATATGTCATACAAGTAGGGATGGATGTCACTTCGGATACTCATTTTTGGGCAGTAATCAATATATCTCTTTGAAATATCATAACTGTGGCAAATGTTAATATGTGAGTGATTAAATGTATCATGCATGTATGTCATCACACTAAGAAATGATGAGAGTTGCATCTGGAGTTGAACCCTTGAAGCTGTTGTAAAAACAATCTTCAGCCAATTGATTTCTGTCAACACACCACAGAAGAAGTTGCATTTTCTTACATTCAGCAGTCTAAAGAAGAGTAAATGTTTCAAAGTACTGCCTTTACTCTCCTTTAACAATGTGTTCCTTTAGTGCAGCGAGTTTAAGCAAAACTCAACAAGATTTGACACAGATTATGAAGAGTCATCCACTGCCACTCGGCACTGGTGTGCAATGGCAAACTCTGTGCAAGTGTGGAGGAAAAAAGTGAAGGCTTTATTATGGGCTGTGTCTAGACGTGTGTGGTGTGTGATTCTATTTTTTGACCAGAATAAAGGTGTGAAAATGAAATAGATAGGGAAGTGGTGAAATAGGGAGTAAGCAGAGGGAAGAACAAAAGGGAAGCGATAAAGAAATTCGCTGGAAGGAATTAGGAAAGAAAAATAGCTTACCACTTCTTTAACAGTGTAATGTGAACATGGATAGAAAATTGGATGAATTTGGGCTGTCACCACAACACAGATTAGTGACAACAATGCAATCATGTTGTATAGCCAGTTGGACCAAATCATGTGTATCAAGAAGACACATACATTATACAAAGTGGAGTGCTATGTATGGGACTTTTTTTATGGGACAGGTGCCCATTTTTTTTGGATGTCAAAAAGAAAAGGATGTTGGAGAAGGAACATAGGAATGACAGGATATGGTAGGTAGATAGGGTAGGTGAGGAAGCAGGTGCAGACATACAGGACAAACAAGACAGACACAGGAATAATGATTGATACAAAAGGATCAGGGACACCATGATTGGGGATAGGATAAGCAGGGGACATTGGAGGTACATGCCCGTCAAGTATGGGAACAGTGAAAATTCTAGTCCTCACCCTCAGAACTGTCATCACTGTCCACTTCCTTGGATAACTGTGGGATTAGTTGATGCAGGGTCTTTTTTGCATTCTAATGAGCAACTTCTTCAGATGGCTGAGTGGTGCACCAATGCCAATTTCTAACACCTCATGAATCATCCATGGCAACTCCTGGCAAGTGATGTAATCCCCACCCCCACCAATACTCCTGGAGGGCACCAATGCACCTGCTGCTGGGGCAATGTTACTTGATGTTGATGGACAAGGTATTGCAGGAGCTGTGGAGACACTACTGTCAGGTTTCATTCCAGATCTGCTGGGTGTTGATGTGGCAGCCCATGCAGAATTGGCAGGTAGAGTTCCAATGGTTGGCCTATCTCCCTCTGCTGAAAATCATTGTGTGTGTTGGCAGAAAATGATGACACCGTAACAGTTTGTTCACATATATAAAAAATGAGAGGGATGAGGCAAAAAAGAAAGCAGATGATTACAACCATTATAAATCACATAAATTCTTTATTACAATTAAATATACTTTTATTATTATATTTGATATGCAGCTTTCCAAATCCAAAATACGAATGTGAATTGTAACATGTAATCCTTGGCAATATGCAGATATTGCATATATGCTTTTATAGATAATACAGATTAAGTTAACAGCATGGCATTAAAGCCAATTTTGCTAGAATTAAAATTTAAAAAATTATCTTTTTGTAATTTGAATGTATTTGTTACTTCTGGGTATTGAACCCACCAAATCTGAATACACTATTACACTTGCCTAATACAATTACATAGAGCTACAGAAGAAAGCATGCATGTTTGCTTATACAGTTAAGCTTTGCATGCTTCAGTTGCTAGTAATGCCTGGAAGAGCAATAGTTTAGATACAATCATGTTCATTTGCATTGCATGCATGCATACATACATACATACAGACCCCTTGCCTCTCTGAGTCTCTTCAATTTCTCAGCATATGCCTCTCTGTTCACTGAAATTTCCTGAGCAGCTATAAAATAAAGAAGGCAAAAAGACATAAAATCATTCTGCATACCAGTCGTGGCAACTTTCCATATAATTTAAAGTTATCTGTATACTTACACGAATGTGGGATGTTAGCAGTTCAAACTCATTCAGCCACTGGTTAAGTTGTGCCTGCTTGTCCCATTTCAGGTCATTATAATGATGCCTGCATTGCTCCCCAGTGCATGGAATGCCAGTTGCACTGGAGGAAGCCTTGGCTAGACCATTCCAAGCTTCAGCCTTTTACTGAGACCTGGCATAGTCCTGCAGCAGCCTATGGCTGTAGTGCTTTACAAGGAGGGCAATAAATATTTTGACTCCTCCACACCCAACCTTTGAGCCCTGAATTGGGCTTTATCCTTCCCAGCTCCTGCTATGTCTGCACAGGTCCTCCAACAATAGTAAATGGATTTTTCCAAATTTTGAGATATCGCATTTTATGGCCAGGTCAAAAAACACATACAACCATGCCAACCATGTTTGCATGATGTTAAGTGGAAAAAGATATTACTGAACAAAAAGGAAGGCAGTTTATGAAATAGGAAGGGCAATGTCACAGTTGGCATTCATTTATGGCATGTGTGCTGCTATACCTGACAATAGTTTGTCCAGTAGTCAACATTGACATGTTAAATGACTTGGCTTTTAAGACCTGAATTTGGGGGGGGGGGCAATTTCATGGCTTGACACATATTTTATGGGGCTTTTCACACTAATAGAAGTAATTTGTGCAGTGTGGGATTCAAACCTATGTAAAAAACAAAATACAGAGTTGACAATGTGATTTATTGCCTGCTATGTCAGGAGAAGCAGGGCAGTGGATGCATAACATATGCCAGCATAACTAGCTGGAATTTTGTAAAGAATTATATGTCATTTGTATATCAAATCGATTTGTACAGATGCTTGTGTTGAAAAATGTATTTGTAAAGCTGCTTGTCTTAATAATGTACCAGCAGTGGATCCTGACTGTATTGTAACTGAATTAAATATATATGTCAGAGAGAATACTGGAAAAAAAGTTAAGTTCAGCTCCAGCTAACTTTGAAAATAGCCTGAAATTAAGTTACCTGTAAGCCATAAGGATTATATTTTACAGATCTGATTGCATTCCGAGACAAAATGCCTGAGAAAACAAGCACTAGGAAGCCTTCTGTATTGTCTTTAGCAGTTAACTAATTGTTACTATGGAAGGGTAGAGGTCTGAAATTGTTTTATGACTTCCAGAAGCTGCAACAGATATGAGCAAAACTCTATGTGTGTGTGTATTATTGACACATATGTGCTAAAACCTGACAGTTTCTAGCAATGGGGGTAGGATGTGAACCAGAAGTCAGATGACCAGATGCATGTGATGTCATTCTGTAATCTAGGACAAAAATGCTGTTTAATACTAGATGAGACTGAAGTCTCATTGCAGTCTGTTTTTTGAACCTGACAGAGAAGGACTCCTTGCCTACTTCATCTTACCTTGCTCTAGTAAGTGAACCAGGGAATAGTAATGTTTTAGATGAGTCAGGAAAATATATAGAGATTAGTTAAGTACTGTTTTTCTGTATCTGTGTGAATCTATTTGTCTGTGTTATTTTAATATTTCCTGAGACTGAAACTCACTTACTGTAAATAGATGTTTAGTATTTTTGTGTTCTTTTCTTATTTATTATTAAGGATTCAGGTTCCTTGACTACTGGTCCAGAGTGGGGACGTATGCCCCAACATATATTAACACACACATGTTTTTTCCTTATTGCCGTAGAAAAAGTGTTTGGCAAACATGGTCATTATTAATATACACCTTAAAAAGTGAGTGGTGCTATACTTAAATTAACCATTGTGTGACATGACAAGGTCTTGGCTTATGTATTCTCAGGTGTGATGCAGGACTAATGTGGGACAATATACTGGAAATGCATATACTTGTACTACTTTATGAGTAGATTTTTGTATTCTGGTTCAGACTGCATAATACATTTTGTTTTATAGCTATATGTGTGTTATGGGAGGTGTGTAGATTATTTATTTATTATTATTTATTTCCAGTTTGATTACCGGGGAAGTCCACTGGGCCCAGAGAGTCCATTTTCAGTGGAGGCCTGGGGAGAAAAGCTCCATGAAACAGATTATAGTAAAGATAGCAGTCAAATAAAAATAAAAGTGCAAGTACAAATACTTATCAAATAATACAAAGCGTGAGCAATATTGCCCATAGTGGAAAAATATCATGCAGATACATTTTAACAAATTCACACAGTTTAAGTCAAAAGTCAAAAACTATTTACAATATTTACAGAGTGTGAGAGATCATATGGGAATTGGCTATAGAAGGTTGTAACCAGCTATAGGTGCTTAGGAACTCAGGAGGATACCCCCCAGGGGCTTTTGTTAAAGAGTTCTAGGTAGGGAGAATGCCATTACAGTTCCATTTGGAGGAGAGGTAGGTGTAAAGCTGAGTTTTGAAGTTGTTTGTGTTTGACATTGTCCTTAGTGTGGAAGGGAGAGAATTCCATTTCTTACCTAAGGAGAAGGAAAGGAGAAGTTGTCCAGCAGGACATTTAGGTTTGTGGACAGTAATTAAGTTTTGGTGTTCAGATCTGAGAGTTCTATTTTGGGTGTATGGGAGAAGGATGTTAGAGCTGGGCATTTGGTTGGATTAAATATTAATCTATGTGCTGTAGTGAGCTGGACAAGCCCAGGTAATTTGTGAATTCTAACCAGTTGAGGGATTGGAGGGTAACACATTGATGAGTGGAATGTTTGGCTTTGGTGGCAAATTTAGAAATTTTGTTATAACAACTTT
This sequence comes from Protopterus annectens, assembly GCF_019279795.1. Taxonomy (NCBI): domain Eukaryota; kingdom Metazoa; phylum Chordata; order Ceratodontiformes; family Protopteridae; genus Protopterus; species Protopterus annectens. The sequence goes on along the minus strand of NC_056725.1, from coordinate 746,322,548 downwards.
CAAGTTTGGAAGTGATGGAAGAGGATAGGTTAGTTAGTAGAGGGGCGCCATACAGAAGGGAGGGAAGGAGGTAAGAGGAGGCCAGAGTATGCCTGGTAGAAGTAGAGAGGAAGTAGTTGTTCCTGTATAGCATACCTAGTTTTTGGTGAGTTTTCTTTATATTTGCTGAAGATGGATGTTGAACTTGAGGTGTTCGTCTATAGTTACACTGAATAGTTTGACAAAGGGAACAACTTCAGTCAGAGAGTTTCTTTGTCTAAGGACCTGGAAGGAATTTTTATCAAAAGAGAAAGTTTTTGAGGGCGTGAATTGTAGTATTTTAGATTTGTTAGCATTGAGAGAAAGGTGGTTTTAGCACATCCAGATCTCAGTAGTTGAGAAGGCAGCCTGAGTTTTAGATAGGAGTTCTCGGAGGTAAGAGGCAGAGCAGACAAGTGTAGAGTCATCTGCATGTTGGATGACTTTGGCATTAGGAATAGCAAAGTGAAAGTTATTGACAGAGATATTAAACAGCATTGATCCGAGGATGGACCCCCTGTGGTACTACAGTATGGGTGGGTAGGAAAGGTGAGGTGCCTTTTTTCCATTTTACAGCCTGAGATCTATCTGACATATAGCTTGCGAACCATTAAAGTGTGTTTTGGGAGAGATTTAGGTTTGAGAGGTGACTTAGAAGGTGCTTATGGGAAGCAGTACTGAATGCTTTAGAGAGATCTAGGAGCACTGTGGATACTAAGTTCCCAGAATCTCAAGCTTGATTGACAGTTTCTAAGAATGAGAGCAGAGCTGTTATGGTGCTATGTCCTGGTCCGGAAGCCATGTTGGGTAGGGATAACAAGTTGTTTTTTTTAAGTTGGAGGTGGATGCATTTTTCTAAGATTTTGGAGATTAGAGAGAGAAGATCTATAGGATGGAAGGTTGAAATGTTAGTGTTTTTGCCTACCTTGTGGAGAGGAAGAATAAAGGTGGAATGCCAGAGTTTAGGGACATAGGACTCCTTCAATGCTCTATTAATTAGGATATGAATTGGGAGAGCTATACCATCGGCAGCAGACTTGAGAAAGGAAGAGGGGATGTTGTCAGCTGCATTGGAGCAGGGTTTAAGTTTTGGAGGAAGTCTTTTTATGTAGTTAGTGGAGACAGGTTTAAGCTCAAACATAGGGGGGAAATTATTTGGGAACTTAGATGAGGTGGAATGTAGGAGAGATGAGTCATTGTTGGGAAAAGTTTTCGTTAGGTCGGATATTGATTCTACAAAGAAAAAGTTGAATAATGAGGCTAATTCTAGGTCAGATTTACCTGGGTCTGGACAGGGGTTATTTCTGGAGCCTGGGCTGAGTAGTGAGTTTATGGAGTTCCAAAAAAGCCTAGGGCTTTGGGAATGGTCAGACTGGAGCTTAGTGTGATAGGAATTTTTGTCTTTGAAGATTTGTTTTTTTTGCAAAGTTATGGAGCTGTGTATATTGGAAAAGGGTTTTGGGAAGTTTATTCTTTTGGTAAAGCTTCCAGGATTTGTCTCTTTGCATAATTTGCTTTGTTTCTTTGGTTAGCCAAGGGGCAGTTATAGTTTTTATTTTTTTTTCCTTGGTGGAGCTAGGGAATTTAGAGCATCTAGGAAAGTAGAATTAAAGTGGCCTATGGCTTTATCGAGTGGAAGGGTGTTTAGAATGTTCCAATTCATTTGTTTGAGATAGTTAGAGTAGGTTTTGGAGTCAAATTTACTAAGGTTGTGGGTCTGAATATATTGATATTGGTGTGGATAGGAGGTGGTTGCATGGTAAATGAAAGCTGGGAGGTGGTCACTAGCAGAGTCAGGGATGGTGCCAGAGTTGGTAATTTTATTTGGATGGGTGACTAAGATCCAGTCTAGAGTAGATACTGGGGGATTTGTTTTTTGGGTGTGGTGATGGAGTGGGTTATTTGAGTAAAGTTAAAGAGGTTAATGGATAGGGAGGGTATGGGACTGTTGATTTTATTCCAGTCAATGTTTACATCACCTAGTATGTAAGTTTCAATGTTAATTTCAGCTGAGGCCCATTGGAGTATGTCTTCAAGGTGACTAGATGACTGTTAGTAAACTATGAAGTCCATCCCAGGCCTGAAAGTACATTTATAATTATAGAATAATAATTGCCATGCGACACCAGTTACACATTTAATAGATATGATACCATGTGTATGCTCAATCAACCTCCTATACATAGTTATTGTTATGTATAATTATGTTTGTTTTATAATTTTTGTGAAAAACTGTAGTGGGACCCAAAAAGTGAAATGTGCTTGATTAGTACCCCAGCTCTCCTGGGTTCTTGCCATAAACTTACACCTGGTGACACAGGGAATGCTAAGCAGCAGATGTATTTTTTATACTCAGTACTGTCCAGAATGCTGACAGCCATGCATCACCTCTTAGCCTATTTGTGCGAAGGAATGTGACACAAAAAACTTTGTTTCAGTTTTTTCCTTCAGCAGTGAACTGTATCTGCACACAGGTGAACAATGCACAAATGTCACAGGCAATAACAAATATATATTCCTTCTGTTAACACTCATTATGATTAAAACCAGTGTTGTGGGTTAAACAAATGAACAAGCCAGATACTTAAAACACACACTTTAATGAACTGTTAAAACCAAAAAACCTAAGTGCTTTCATCCTCCACAATGGAAAACTTCTTTGCATAAAACAACTTAATATACACTTCCCTTAAATAATGATTCCAGCTTCATCATATGGCGAACACACCCCCTTTCTCCACCAATCACAGTTCACCACAAAGCTGCTGCCTTACATCCTTAAAGCATCCATCATTTTTTTTTTACTTATCTTTCTTGAGTTTTTAGTTTTAAAATGCATTGAATTGATAGGACATCATTTAAAAATGTTATGTACCAACCAACACATAATTTCAAGTTCTCTGTTTTGGAAAAAAATAGGTTAGATCAGCAAGGGGGGCTATGGAAATTATATCTAGAGAAATGTGAACTTTATTGGTAGCTAAAGTTGGGGGCAAGTTACTGGCCAGGACTTAATGACGTCCGAAGAAGTTTTCTTTTGTGGAGGATGAAAGTACTTATGTTATTTGGTTTTAACAGTTCATTAAAGTGTACGTTTTAAGTATCTGGCTCATTCATTTGTTTTGTCTGCAGCAGTGGTTTTAGTCATTTTAGTTGTTGGAATACTCATTATGATCCTTCATCAGTAAAATAACTACTGTGGAACTCGACCTACAGTCTACCTATCTTACCTATTGTGTATCTCAGTATATTTAGACATTGTGATATACACACGTTTGGGTCACAGGTGTAATTTCTGCTGTCATTATCAACCAAAGTGCTGACTGCTTTGCAATGCTGCTAAGTGTATTTGTGCTTCCTAAAGCACCTGACATTAATTTTTAAAATTTTATACATTTAACCATGTTTGTGCTAAGTCACGTACTGCACAAATGTTAAAGACCCCCCCCAAAGAAAATTTAAAGTTAAATAAATGCTAAAGAATTACACAGCTCTGCATTTAAACTATCAGAGTAATGAAATTATGCAACAGAGTTGGAGTTTTATCTCACTTTGCCACAGACACAGCTTTGCAACAGCAATTAAATCATGCGCATACAACAATTCACATTTCCTCTACACCATTAAAAGGAAATACACTTGTACATTCTCAGTTGGTTGTACATGTATCACTAACATATTTTGTGCAATGAGTGATCACACACCCATTTATGAATATGCTTGTACAAATGCAGCTCTGTGTTCTCTTTGTATTGTGTTCATTCTTCCCTTATGTCTGTTGTAATCTCAGACATGCATTCTATAGTGCATTTTGTATCATTTTCCTTTAAATGTGTGCTCTAGGGACATAAACCTTGTCGACACAATAAACAGAACATGCCGGAGGAGTAGATTCCTGTCCCAGAGAGACTTCCCATACACTGGAATAAACTACCTATCTATATCAAACAAAGCTCCTCATTAGCACTCTTCAAGAAATATCTCGAATGGATGGGAAATAGGAAATTCACCCTGGGGATCACTTCCGTGGCTCTGCTCGACAGTGGCACAGGAAAATAATTTTCTTGGGTGGCAAAAGCCAGGGTACCCTTTTGGCTGAGCTTGTATAGGCCCCAGGGCCGATAGCCTAGTACCTACCTATGAACCTATGAACCTAAATACATGACAGTGAACAACAGTCTTCAGCAAAGTCAGGAGAGTTTTGGTATTAGTTAACAAAAATGATAAATATGTGCTACTTTGCTTCATTAAAAAGTTCACTGAAGTTAGTTCCACACTTTGCAAGTTTATCCTCACTGACACCCACTGCAGTGATGGCTGTCTGAATTGCTGTTGTTTTTCCTTCTCTCTCATACTAATTATTCACAGTTGCAAGCTATTAGTAACTAACAATGGTGTAGTGCCTACACTATGTTTACATGTGATACATGAAGTCAAAAGTTTGGTATTCAGCAATTCTAATGAGTTTACACCTCATTTGCATCTTCACGGTGCTCAGAAGGCTGAATCTACACTATAAAAGATAATTGTGTAGCTAGGGAATTTGAAGGTGAGGAGACTTATGTATTTATATAAAACAGAAGATTGGTATTCCTTTGAAGGTGATTTGTCTGCAGAGAAGATTTATAATTTTGCTAAGGTATGTTTGAATTACTCAAGTATATTCTAGATTTTGTAAGATGTTACAAATGCAGTTATATATCCAGAAGAAATCATCATCAAACTCCTTTTTCCTATTTTCTACATGGAGTTGGGGTACCATGTTAATCGTTGCCATCACTCTTGATTCAATGCCACACTCCTGCCTTCTTCGAGACTCATACCTGACTATCGCAGATCTTCTCTCACATAATCCATCCACTTCTTTGCTGGATGCCCTTGTTTCCTCTTACCTTCTTTTTGTTTGTCCCAAATTGTCTTCACCAGATTGTCTTCTGCTTTTCTGCATGTGTCCAAACCACTCTAATTTATTCTCTTTGATATTTTCTGCAATTGGAGCTACTTTGGCTTCTGCTCTTATGTCCTCATTACTTTGTCTCTCCCACAGCGTGCATCCTACCATGTTTCTCTTGCATTTCATTTCCATTACCTCTAGCTTCTTCATCTGTTCTACTTTTACTGCCCAGGTTTCTGCTCCATACAGTAGTATTGATTGCACCACTGTCTTGTACATCTTACTTTTCAGCTTCTTTGGCATTCTTCTGTCATTCACTACACCCGGGATTCTCAGCCATTTGGCTACAGCCCTTTTGATTCTAGCTTTGACCTCTTCATTCAGACATCCATTCTCCTTAACCATCCCTCCCAGACACTTGAAGCTATTAACCTGTTCCACTATCTTCCCTTGTATCTCAATTCCCAGACTCTTTTGATTTCCGTAATTTGCTGCCATTACCACTGTCTAATCTGTCATTTGTTTCATCCCATGTGCCTTCAGTTTTGCATTCCATCCCCCTATCCTTTGCTGAAGTTCTTGCTCAGACTTTGCCTATAATGTCATATCATCAGCATACAGTGGCTTTGTTGATCTGTCCCCTCCAACCTGTTTGCTAATGTAGTCCATCACCAGTATGAACAGCAGTGGGCTTGGAGCTGAACCCTGGTGCACATCTACCCCCACTGGGAACCCCTCTCTGAGACTTCAAGAGACCAGTTGGCATAATGTTTAAGGTCTTTGCCTCCCATACACAAGGTACAAGGTTTGATCCTGACATCTAGCCAAAACCTGCCTTGAGTTTGCATGTTCTCCCTGTGTCTCTGTGGGGTTCTTACCACCTCTGAAAAACATGCTGTTTCCATCTCAAACTCACCAACACTTGAGCTGTGGGCAGCAGCTCAAACTCTACATGATGCCCTATAGGAGAAAAGTTGTACAAACCAACTGCTTTGGGCATCTACTGTGGCGTACAATATCCTCAGGATAATACCATGGCAGGGCTAGCCACTTGATGGTGCAAAATATGTCCCAGGTGAATTGGTCATGTTTACTAAGCCAGGAGAAAATGGAACTTTTATCTGTATGCACTTCTTATACTTCACTGTAAGCACAGGCATTTTTGGCAGGCATTTACATTTCTGAGATAGACAGGTTATACTTTCAGCACAACTATTACTTTTAAAATTTGATTTTTCAATGTTCTATGTTATCGGAGAAAATGTAATGTACATGCCTCTGACACTGGTGTTATGCTTCTGAGATGGCCCAGGGCAACCTCCACAATAATGGAAAGCATATATACATTACTTCTGTGGTATTCCTTGGTTTGTACAAACCTTCATTTACTTGGTGTTTTACAGGTGGGGGAGCCACCTACCATTCTATGTTCCAAGAAGAGAAGTGTGTTTCAAGTGCTTTTCTTTTAAAAAGGTATAGGTGTTCTGAAATTTATGTGGGAAACATATATAAATTACTCATGCAGTATTCCTTGGTTTGTACAAACTTTGTTTGTTTGTTTGTTTGTGTGTGAGGGTGATGTGGGACAACCACCTAACATTCAGTTGCACTAAATGAAAAGTGCGTTTCAAGTTCTTAATGTTCAAAAACCAAAACCACAAATCAAACAAGGAACCAGGAAAAAAAACAGAACTAATAACCAAAAGATATTCCCAGGTGAAACAGACTGCTCAGGAACCATAAACCAAGAATAAAACATTTATTTAAGCTTTAAGTTAATACAAATCAGCTTTTAGTCAGTAAGACTTTGGAATAAGTTTCATTCTTGGTTTGTGGCTCCTGATCAGTCCATTTCACATGGGAATATATTTTGGTTATAAGTTCTTAATGTTGACAAAAGTGTGCACAGATTGTTTATTTTTTGTAAGAAATACAGTAGTTATGTGATATTTATATGTCTTATCCTATAGAATTATGGCACCCAACTCTACAAATCCATGAAAACCTCATTTCATTGATGTGGAAAACGAGGTCATAATACAGACTCTAAGTCAGCATGGAGCATTTCTGCTTCAGAGAGGCCATGGGGATATGGCTGCCAGAAAGAATATTTGGAACCAGTTAGTCAATTATGTCAATGCAGTTGGTGGTTGCAGCAGAAATTATGATCAGGTGCTGCATTGGGCCAATGACATGATTTCATCAGTCTGAAGGAGGCCAGCTGCATTTGCCCAAGAACAGCTGGCTAAGGGGGGGGGGGTGGTCCTGTTACTGAGCCACCACTAACACCAAATGAGGAGTTCCTGTCCACTTTCAGAGATCCAGACAGCTCAGTAAAGACTGCGCACTGTGTGCTTGATGTCAGTGCTGATGTGGCTGGGAGGACAGCTGTGTCCCAAGGAGCAGCTTCCATTTAAGCTTACATATGGCAGCATTTATATTTACTTGTAGAATAAAATATGTAACTTGACTTCTACGTCCTGTGAAAAATTTGTTTGTATCTATTGAAATGGAGCTTTTCTCCCCAGGCGTCTAATGAAAATGGGTGTTACCCCATCTGACTTTCCCAGTAAATAAAGACAATAAAAATAATATTGATAAGTAACTGAGTTATACAAGACAGTTTTTAGTGCACATGGGTGTAGGTGGACATCTCAGCTAAGTTTCAGTTTCAGCTATTTGTTACAGAACATGTAGGTGATTATGTATTCACTGTCCCCCTGTGTTATTCCCATTGGCTGCTTATGTGTGATTTTTTTCTAGCTTCATTTCTTCTAGTACCATCCTCCCTGCAAAGTCTGGAGACATCTGTGCATGGTAAGCAAATGTTTATTTGCTTATTACTAAGCAGTATTTAAATATATAATTGCCTGTGTATGTGTGAGAAGGGTGTAATGAGTGTCTGTATTGCTGTACCATCTGTAATTGTGTAAGCACTGTTACTTTTTTTATCATCTATATTGGTTTAATATTCAGTGGAGTAATAACTTTATTCCTGTGTTTGTTGCTTATTGTCACTGGTGATCCTAACAGTGAATGTGTAGGGCTCCTACCACCTGATGTTGGAGTATCGGCAGGCTCTGAATATGATGGTGGCCAAAAAGAGGCACAGTCTGGGGTGATAGGTTAAATCTGACACTGAGGTTGTGACTCACATATAGGTTCATAGGTTGGTACTAGGCTATCGGCCCCAGGGCCTGTACAACAATTCCCTGACTATTTCTTCCCACAATATTTACTTCCCTGGACCCCTGTCTAGCAGGACAACTGAAGTGATCCCAGGGGAGAATTTCCTATCTCCCATCCAATCATCAAGGTTTCTTTTGAAGAGGGCCAAAGACGCGTTCTGCTTGACATGTATGGGCAGTCTATTCCAGAGTCTAGGGAGTCTCTGGGTCAGGAACCTATCCCTCCAGCATGTTTTGCTCATTGTGATGACAAGGTTTAGATCCCTGGAGTCTGTAGCTCTGAGGGATTGGGATTTCTTTAAGTGTAGCATGTCCATCAGCTCAGGGTTTGACATGGCCTTGGATGTTAAGCAGAGATCGCCTCTGAGTAGACGATATGTGGTAGAGTATAGCTGGAGTTTTTTTTGACGGTCAGTATAGGGCATCTGCTTTAGGCCTGTGATTCTTTTAGTGAGGTATTTCTGCAGCCTTTCCAGTTGTTGCAGATGTCTTGAGAGGTACATACCATACAGGGCATGGTATTCTATAATGGGTCTAATGAGGGATGAGTACAGTGGGACAATGACTTCCTTTTTTCTGGATGAAAAGCCCTTAGTGATGAGGTGTGCCACATAGAAGGATTTCCTGACCGTTGTGCCGATGTGGTTATTTAAGGTGAGACCACTGTCCACCTGTGTCCCTAAGTCTCTTATCACACTTTCAGTGTTTAGTGTACTGCCACCTATGTGGTAATTCATGGATACATGTTTTTTCCCAAAGGGGATAACTGTACATTTCTTGACATTGAGCTTGAGCCCATGGCTCTGGCACCAAGAATATGTTTCTGTAAACCCCTCTTGTAGAATATCCACATCATTTGGGATTCAATAATGGCTCCCAGTTTACAGTCATCTGTGAACTTTGTTATCCATAGTCCCTTAGTGTTGGCCTGTACTTCAGAGATGTAGACGCAAAACAAGAGCGGTCCTAGGACTAAACCCTGAGGTACTCCACTTGTCACTTGTCTGGAGCTAGATGTGGAGTCGGCTGCTTTTACAATGTGGGTTCTGTCAGTAAGCCAGTTAGCAACCCATCGTGTGACGTAGGCATTAATGCCCAGCTTAGTAAGTTTATCTATGATTCCAGAGTGGGGGATGGTGTTAAAGGCCTTAGCGAGGTCCAGATAGACTGTGTGGACTGCCTTACCCTCATCCGCAGTTCTGGAGACTAATTCAAAGAAGTCAATCAGGTTCAGGAGACAAGATTGGCCCTTCACGAACCCAAACTGGGTGGAATCTAGTGTTTGAAGGTTGCCAATGTCTTTGTTTATAAGTTTCATGATACTACAGTCCATGGCTTTGCAGATCAGGCTCAACAGACTGATGGGGTGGTAGTTCCCAGGATCCAAGGTGGATCCCTCCTTGTAGAGTGGGATAACTGTCGCTGTACACCACTCAGTGGGCACAAAGCCTGAGGTGAGGATATGATTAAACATGACACTTAGGTGATGTGCCAATTCATTTTGTAGTTCATGTAATACACAGCCTGGGATGTGGTCTGGTCCCATGGATGCTGTATTTTTAGCTTTGGAGAGTGTGGTTTTACCTGTGTGGCTATTATTACTGGAATTTGACAATCCTTTGGTATTGAGATGGGCCCTTTAGAGGGTGAGAGGGGGTGAAGTTGGCACTGAATTGATCTGCCAGTATGCTGGCAATATCCTTGGGATCAGTATATTTAATGGCATTCTGTTGTAGCTCAGAGCAGATCTGAGCATTGGCATTTAGATTCTTGACATAGCTATAGAATGCCTTGTGTTGTCTTTGGAATTTTTGGCAATTTTATTTTCGTAACTAGCTTTGGGGGATTTTATGCGGGATCTCAGCTTCTTACTGAGGCTGGTACAGTATTTTGCATCCTGGGATTTACCTCTTTTCTGCAACAGTTTCTTCCTTTTGTTGCAAAGTTGGTTTATGGCAGGGGAACACCAGATTGTCTTCCTTTTTTTTTTTGAAGGAAAGCATATTGGTTCTATTTGGGATGGCACAATTCATGCATGAGTGGATGTGCTCATATAGTGCTTTAGTGTAGGATTTAGCAGTCAAGCTTTCAGTTCCCGTCTGCATGAGTGTCATGAAATTTGTCACTTCTGACTTGAGTAGCATGAAGTTGACTTTGGAGAATTTTTTTATGGAGGTTTCCTTACTGGGGGGTGGGGGAGGGATGTGGATGTTAATTGTGATTAGCTTATGGTCAGACCTGACCAATGAGGCGGTGGCCATAGGTGTGGAGCATTGATTTTGACCAGGTCCAGGATATTGGAGCCCCTGGTGGGACTATGGATTAGTTGATCCCGGGTATTGGAATTTATGAATTCCAAGAACCGTTGGGCAAAGGTGCTGGTACATGAGTAGTTTTCCCAGTTAATGGCAGGGTAGTTGAAATCACCCAGTATTAGGGTGTTTGGTTGTATCTTAATATTTTCCAGTATGTTTAGAAAGATGTAGTGAAAATCTTGGGGCATGGTAGGGGATCTGTAGCAAGCTACAATTTGGATTGCAGTCTTACCTAGTGTTAGTTGTACCTGGAGAATTTCAGACGCATTGTGTTGGGCAAGTAGCCTGGTGGTGTGAATATCCTTGGTAATATGGACACCCCTCCACCTTTAGTGTTTTGGTCCTGGTTTGGTGGCCGAAAATTGTGGTAAGAGTTGTAGCCTGGTATTGCAGGGGTGCTCTCTGGAGCCTTGAGCCAGGACTCAGTTACTGCACAGATATTGATGTTCTCCATTTTTAGGAGTGCCTCGGGAGAGTGCATTTTGAGGTTTAGACTTCTAGCATTGATAGCATTACCTTCGGATTTTGCATGCTTGTACCTGTTACAGTGGTGGCTTTGTCCTTTGAACTTTGCCTAAAAAAGGCACTATAGAGGTGGCAAGAGCCTTAGCCAGTAACCTGAATCCCAGGGGCGACAGGTGCAGACCATCTCTGGAAAACCATCGTGGTCTGTTGATCATGTCGTGCCAGGCAGACAGATACTGGATCCCCTTTGAATGACACCAGAAGCTTAGCCAATTGTTGAAGTCAATCATTTTGTCCTTATACTGTGGTATCATTCTGTGTGAAGGCAGGATGCTACTCAGGGCTATTGTCATACCTGACACCAGAAGCTTAGCCAATTGTTGAAGTCAATCATTTTGTCCTTATACTGTGGTATCATCCTGGGTGAAGGCAGGATGCTACTCAGGGCTAGTGTCATACCTGCCTGGGCCACATGATCTGAAAGCTCTTCCATGTGTCTTTTCATGTAGTCCAGGGAGGTACATCTCAAGTCATTCACTCCAACATGGACAATGACAGAGTCATATTTGTACTTGTTATGGAGTGACTTGAATGCATGTATTATGTGGTGGATCCTAGCACATGACAGGCAGCTGACAGTAACCTTCTCCTTGTTCAGCCTGGTGAATGGGGCATCAGATTGCCTGACTATAGAGTCACCTATGACTGAAGTGTTGGGTATGTTGTCTTGCCTTAGGGGCTGTTGTTGGGTGTCACACTGGTGTTGTGAGCTATGTGACACTTTGGATCTTTTGGATTTCCTTCAGACACAGTCAGCATGCCAATGTATACCCATTCCACTGAGCCCTCAGATAGTGGACAGATTGACGGTGACACACTTGATCAAGGTAGTGTGGTTACTGTGGCTTCAGGGCTGGTTGACTCTGGCTGTAGCCAAGAGTGAACAAGGTGCCATGCAGGAGGGTTGGTAGGGGTCCTCAAAGCAGGCCTGTTATCCACCCTTTACCTGATCCCAATGTGTCATTACATGCCACTCCGTATATGTTTAGGGCTGTCATGGAGGCTTAGGCACATCCCACTAGGATCCCCAAGGACATGCTTAGGGTTCGAGACATAGCACAAGCTGACATGGGTGACTGCCTCTGCTGTGTGGCTGATTCAATGGATCTTATGAATGACACAAAGGAATGGGCAGTGTCTGTGATGGAATGTCTGTTGGGAGGGGGACAGTATCCATGTGACAGTAGGTCTGCAACATCATCTGGTGTTAGCCAATGGGTGTGCCAAATCGCTCTCCCATAGTGGCACTATTTCCACTACTCCTTCAATGGTTGAGGTGTCCACACCCAGACATGGTAGGCTATGGGGTCATAGACTTGGGCATAGTCATGAGGAGAGCTTGTCCAGCAGACATTACTCATGTTCAGGTAGCACCAGCACATCTGACCATGGGCATGGACATGCTAGTGTAACTCCTGGCAGGCCCAGTTCTCACAGTTGGGGGCAACAATGAGGAACTGATACCTCTACCATGCATGGCTCACACCTGTCTGACATGCCAGGGTGTAGACCTAGCACAGAGCTTGGCTGTGTTTATGAAGACACTTACACACATTTGACATCGAGTGCCCCTAGAGACATCCACACATAACAGGAACATGAGGCATTCATGAGGCTGGCAGGTCAATCTGTCTCAGCTGAAATTTGATAATTAGCTACATTTCTGCCTGCCTGTCTTTCTTTCTTACACACATTCACTACTTTTGTGTCAGACTTGGCCTCCTGCCCCCAACCCCACACTGTGGAAATGATGATAACTGTACTATCACCTTGTTTCTTTCTGTCTTTCAGATTCTGGGATACATATATATTTTGTCTGAAGCACAGGGTGCATAGCTAACTGAGTGCTTAATGTATGTATTGGTGATGTTATTTTGAAACTTTTACTGATTTCTTACACCCTTTCAGTGTTGTGATTACTACCTCAAAATCATTGATACTTCAGCAAGGCTTATTCCTCCATTCATGAAAATGTAGGGATAATTATACTTTGGACTGCTTTTTCCATTCTGTATATTTTCGATGCATGAGGCATGAGGCATTTTAGCTGATAAATGGCAGAAACCTATCAACACAAGTAAGTCCTAAACTAAAAAGTATCAAGGTCTCACAGACAAACCAGTGAGTAAAAACTGCAATAAAAACCTAGCCAAGCTAGAGTTTTCACTGTGTGATACCTTAAACATTTTGCAATAGAGGCACATGGCTTTTTTCTTTTTAAGTCATTGTGGATACATTCAAGCCTCAAAGCCAAACCCCATAGGCCTCTATTACAGGAGGTTTAAGGTGTCACACAGTGAAACTCTAGCTTGCTTAGTTTTTTCTTGTAGTTTTTACTAAGTAGGTCCTGTCACATATTGATGTCATTGCTGGACATCTCACACACATTCTACTTAGGTACATTTTCAAGTAACAGTATGCAAGTATCTGCCACTCATCTGTGTTCTTACCCATTTATTCTATTTAGTTTCCTGTTCCAGAGTCAACCCTTTCCTTGATAGTCCTGCAGTAACAACTGTGTCCATTCAGGGCTGACTCTGACACTAGCAGTACACAGCTATTACATGGGTAAGTAAAAGTTGTGAGCATTGCCTGGCATCAATTTTACTGTACATATGTGCATAGGATGAAAGTTGTACCCCCACAGGTGGTTAGAATGTGTGCTATCTGTTGCCTCTTGGCCAAGATAAGGGCAGATTGTGCTCACCTGCATCTACCTACACCCACAGCAGCTGGTGGTTCCCAATCTGACTCCTCACCTGTATGTGGCTGTGGTGACCTTGCCAGTGGTGGTAGAATGTGGGCTCCTTCCCGCTGGTGTTCGTGTTGCAGCTGTTTTCCCAGGAAAATGTTGTGGAAGACAGCACAGACAGTGATAATTTTGTCAGAAGTACTGGGATTGTACTGCAGTGCATTCTCTGATGAATCCAGGCACTGAAACCGTGACTTCAGCAGCTCAAACACATGCTCTATGATATTTCTTGTTTGAGCATGTGCCTTATTATATTGTTCCTTCATGGGTGGGTCTGATGTCTAATGGCATTATCAGCCTTCGTTTGAGTGCATCCCCTGCATCCCCCAATAAATGGCCTTGTGGGAGATCTCCCCTTGAAAAAGTCTGGTAGAGCTGTGAGTTGTGCCAGATGTATGAGTTGTTGTAATTGCTGGGGTTGCCAGCATACACATTCAGGATGATTCCCTTAACATTACAGATGACCTGGCAGTTAATGGAGTGGAATCCCTTTGTGTTTATGCAGACCCTTCCCTGTTCCCTGGGTGGTGCTTTGATTTCAATATGTGTGCAGGCCATGGCACCCAAGACATAGTGTGCTATGGTATAGAAGAAATCTTGCAGAGTTGTAGCTCTTTCCTCAAGAGTACAGGGAAAATATATGCAGTCACTGGCATGCTGTAGCACAGCAATCAGGAACTGATGTAGGATCCTAGATGCTGATGCCTGTCACACCCCCAGCATGTCCCCTGTTGGTCTCTGGAAGGTTCCTGTAGCTATAATTCTGAGTGATAAACATACCTTGGTCTCCACAGGTACTGGTTCCCCTGTGTTTGGCCTTGCGCTCAGTTGAGGATGACAGAATTTGCAGAGTTGATGGATTATGTCTCTATCCACCCTGTAGCGGTTTACTATTTCCACCTCATGCAGACCATGAAAAGTTAAATGGGGTCTAAACACCTTTCTCCTTCTTACTCGAGGTCTACTAAAAGCAGTAGCAGCATCATAGATGTGCGCCTGTTGCACATACACATGCAGAAGAACAGCAGCAGCTCCCGACATTCTGCCCTTCTTGTCTAGTTTCCGTGGCTGTATTCCAATAGTTTTTGGAATTTGAGGCAAAAACCTACACTATGTGTACACGATTGCTTTACAGCTTGGTGAATAGCTCCTCCACCTTGGATTGGTTGATTAGCATACAATTCAGTTGCTTATGCTGTAATTAGCATACCACATGCCAGGATGACTGATGAAGCCAGATTGTATTACTGGTGAAAGCGCTTAATTATTTGGCATTGCAAATAAATTTACAAGTGTTTTGTCTGACCTTGTTGGTCTGGTGCTTTATTTTATTTTTATCTTCTAAGGCTAAACTATATTCCAGTAAAATATTTTCATATGGCTATTTTGCATTCTAGTGTAAGGAAATGAGAAATTTTACTGAATATCAAAACGGTAAAAACTAAAACAAAAACCTAGCCAAGCTAGACCTAGCCAGGGACATACACATTTCAACCTTCTTATGTCTTCATCATAACAGCATAAGTGGACTGTTTGGCTATACTTCAGAAACACAGGCTCTTTATACCCAGCTGATGTCCATCACCATGAAGGTGTCTGCAAAATATCCCAACTAACATCCAAAACTAAAAAGTAAAAAATTCACACAGACAAACCAATCAGTAAATTACTGAGAGGGTATTAAAGAAACAAATTTGTGCAATTTTTGGGTAATCTTTTGTAGGTAAAAAAAGAGGAATTTATCATTTAAGGGAGGGTGAATTTGTGGAGTCGGTGGGCAAATAGGATGGAGAAATGACTGAGAATTATTTTGTAAATTGGTAGAAGTTATAGTTTATGCATATTTCTGTGCTTTAGAATGACCTGTTAATTGGATTTTTTCTTTACAAAACTACCTGAGGTTTGTAAATCCATCCATCCACAACCCCTTTTCTTATTTTTTTTCACATAGGTCAGGGTGTCACTTCAACAGTGACAATCATCTAGAACCAAGGTTCACCCCCTCCCTGGGTGGCTAGCCCTGCAGTGGTTGCTCTTCCATACCACACCTTCACATGCACTCTCACACTTGTGGCCAATTTAGATTGGCCAATCCACCTAGTCCATGTTTTTGGAATGTGAGAGGAAACCAAATCACATGGACAAAACCCATGCAAACACAGGAAGGCTATGTAGACTCTGCACAAAAGGCATCCCAGTCAAGAATTGACCTGGGCATCCTTTTAATGTGAGGTGATAACACTATTCCCTGTGCCACTGTGCTACCCTCAGATGTTTATAAAGGTTGAGGCACAAGTGTTTCTGAAGTAAATGGCTTTAGAATACTTGATTACTTTCTTTTGCTTTATTCTGTACTTTTATGTAGCTCGATTGGTCAGGAAGAGATTATGTTTGCTTCAAGATTTTCCAACCATTGTCTCTTTATTTAATAAGATTGTAGAGTTCAGGCAACATCCATGCAAGGTAGGGAGTCTTCAATAGATGCAATGCATGATGGGAATTGTGTTTTGCATAATGAGGAGGGCTGTGGTGGTAAAGGTGGTAGTATCACTGACATTTGCTCAATGACAAAATATTGGCCAATTTACGCCATTAATGCCATTGATGCCATTAATTACCTTTTGAGTGTTGTCAGGTGCTTGCTTGTGAATAAGTCATGATCATGATGGTTTTGATTCTTTCAAAAGGAATGCTAAGGTTTGGCACATTTGTCACTAATGTTATGAGGGTGGACTATTATGGAGATAACTTTAGAGACATGATTGGTTTTAAATATAGCAACAAATGTATTATTAAGGCATCTAGTTGCTCCAATAATTTGTTGATAAAGACTGAGGTTGGAGAGAATGTTGTTTGGATTATTTCTGTTTTCACCTAGAAAGCTGATATCTAAAACTGGCTTTTCCATCTGTCATGCTTGATGGTACAAGTAGAAGATTGATTAAGCAGACTGAGTGACTGGAAGAGGGTATGCTGATAATCACTACAGTTAGTAATATATCCCTAGGTACGGTGAGATCAGGTAATAATCAGTTGGGGTCAAATTTATCAGGGGTAGATGAGGTGGCTTTCATTCTTTGGTCCATAAAGTCCTTGGTTAGGAACATGCATCCCCCTCCTGTGAGTGAGCCTGGCCTGTCAAGGCATATGGTGCATTAAGTACAGTAAGCTTGTGAAGTAGTGGTGTAAGACTTTAGCCAAGTTTTAATGAGTAAACATATACCCATGCTGCTTTGGGCTAGCCACGACTGTACTTCCTCACCATTGATTCTTCCAGTAGTGTGGAATTCCAAGATTTAATTGTTTTGGCTGTGAGGAGTGGTTGGGTGGACTGGTAAGCAAGTTTGCTCAAAGGCACCAACCTAAATTGTGCAGTAGGTGGAAATAAAAGATTCCAGCAATAACTGATGAAGCTGCAGATAAATATTAAACAGCATGTCCTATAGTGATGAAAATCAGGAGACAGGTAATGTAGGGCAGACTTGTACCTTAGTAGGTAATAAGGAATTTGCAGAGCTCAGGAATATCTCTTTGGGACGTAGCAGTGGAGTTCACCAGGCAGAACCTGACACTCAGTACCAATAGGAAATCCAAAACCTATGGGATTTTGGTAGAAGAGAAAGTTTAAGAGATAAAATCCAATGTGAAGTTAAACTGAAATATGTTTTAGACTTGAGTTTACAAAGTTGTCAAATCCTAAAAAGTAATCAAAGAAACAAATCTAGACTAGACATAATGCATTGTAACTCCAAAAAGAAGCACCAAAAAGGTACTGACAATGTTTATCAATGCTGATAGTCGATTCAGGTGTTGAAGCTTCACCAAAATCGGACCACAGGAAGTGCAGTGAAATTGCAGAGGTTGTACAACTGGCAAAGAGAAGGCTGACAACTGAACAAAGTGTAGAGCACTCAGTATAGAGAGAGTAGCAACTCAAAGTGATAGAGCACTGCAATGATGGGGAGGCAGTACAGCTGTAATAAGGCAAACTTCATATAGGCTTGCAGTCTCAAAAATGAAATATAAAGTGAGTCACGGAGCTAGGCAACAAGATGGTTCTTGCTCATGTGCTCAGTCTAGAATGCACACAAATTTAACGTGCATGTGGAGTAATACATCTTTGCAGCACTTTCAGGAAGCACATAGTGCAACTAACTATGCTAACACACACACACACAACAAATAACAAGCGTTGAAGATTTAGAGACAGATTTCTCATGGAGCCTTTTCCTATCTCCTCCACTAAACATAGCAACCTAGAAGATGTGCCAGTTAAGGCAACCTATCAGATTTGTTACCCTTCTGTGTACCAACACTGTCAGACTTGTTATGCTCAGCTCTAAATGTTCCTTCTTGCCTGATTTTTCAGATACAGTCTGTTAGACCTCAGAAACAAACTACTTCTAAAGTACTCTAACTATATATATGCTGCAACCTTTTCCCTGATACAGATGAAAGATGTTATGATTAAGACTACAGTTAGAAACGTAGAAACATACAAACTAATCTACTTCACACTGAAAGTGAAACAGACATGCTATTATAATATTAAAAAAAAATCACTCTGATATAATACTTTACCAGTTTTTACTGTAATAGAAAGATGAGTTGTCATGAAAAATATTTATTTCGGCAGTCAGTGAAATATATCATTTTATACATGAGAACATTTTTACAATAAACAATTAATGGCTAAGGGTCTACTTTTTGCATTCAAAACAAAAGGATCACACAAATCCGGATTAATATTCACACATTTTGAATTCTGCCATTCACTTAGGCATAGTTCAGATGCATACATTATATACTGTTGTGACTTTCTTTTAAGAAGACTAGTGGCACTTTCTAAGGTGAGGGATTAGAGCTCACTTTTTTCCTTGATGATTGTTCATATTAAGAAACACCAAGATGAGCAGTAATAAGCCCCCACCCTGTGTGCTGTGGGTAGACATTGCAATTATAATTAGGAAATATCATTTTATTATTTTAAATTGTTCTTAATGAGATGAGAGAATAAAAAGACAGACAGCTTAATGTCCATTGGGGGCTTTGCCCCCTTCGCACTCCACTCCATAGGACTGCGAGGCAGTGGAACTTAAAGTTTAAACCTTCTTAAACTTTTTAGTCTTTGCAGAATAAAAAATAACATTTAAAAATAACTACCATACTTAATCAACATTCCCTTCAGAATGCCCATCAAGTCAACACAGCCCACCCAAGTATAACAACGATGGTTTGCCCTAATATGAGCAATCACCATTTTATTACGCAGGTCTTGCTTCATGTCTTTTTCCTATTTCTTATCTTGTAATGCTGTTGCTGAGTGTGAGGAAAAGAAAAGTATGATGTTTGCAACTTACTGCTTCCTATATCAGTGTATAATCTGCTTCCTGTATCAGTGTATAATCTGCTTCCTGTATCAGTGTATAATTGTATCAACGAGTGTGGGATACTCATTAAGTAAGGAATACGGAAAGCAAGCTGTATAGAACTTTAAATGGTGCTGTTAGGCAATGAGAAAGAGCTCAGAACTCAAACCTCATCTTCTTGGGACTCATGCACATAGAAGGTAAACCTTTTTTGCATGCACACATGCTAATAGATGCTGACTAAAATTGTGTAGTGATGCTAAATGTCATTGGCAGTAAATCATTTGAGCCACTGACGTCGCATGTCTCTCCAGCTAAATCAAGTGATAAGTCATTTGAGAAAAGTTATGCTGCTATAAAATCGTTTTGCACACACACACACACACACACACACACACACACACACACACACACACACACACACACACACTCTGTCAGGGAAACTAAATAGTTTCTACTCTAATAGACAGAAGACAGATGAAGACATTTTGACTTATACTGCAGAAAACATAGTGCACCATCACAAAACTGCGATTCTGGTAATATCTTGGATTCTGTTTTGAGTGAAAGAAGATTATATACTCAAGGATGAGACCCTACAAAACAGACTCCTGGAAAATGCAAATTTGACTTTTGCTGTAACTCAGGAAGAAGCTCTCACACATGGCACTGCATCTTTGCATTCAAAACAAACCTAGGAGTCCATGCTTAATATGCCCAGCAATTACAGAATAAAGCTATACATATAAAGCCACATTCCTCACTTTTGGACAATTCAGTTTCATTCCAAGAGAAATGTAATAGCTGCTGGAGAAACCATAAGTGTAGCAGTCGTCATTTCAGAAAGCCAGTTTGTTATAAATGCATATGACAGGGACATCTGCAGGGGGCATGTCACCAAGGAGGGCATTCAGAAAATTGTAAGCTATTAAAACCAGGTAATATGAAGTAAGATAGCATAATTATTCTTAAATGCACATGATTTTGAATTACATTGCAACCCTGGCAGAGAGACTGGCAATGCAGATACTTTGTCATCTATCCATGAGGACTCCTGAGTTTTAAGTTCTGCAAAATTCAGAAGTTCTTATGTTGAAATCTGTCTCAAAGCCTGGACACATGACTGCTGTCTATCCAGTTCTAGCTGATATAGTGAATGGTTGAAGGGGGTAGCTGAAGGAAAAAAATAAGTGAAGAACTCGGGCCTTTCGGGGGCATCACCATGAGTTACCTGAATAAAATGGCTCCTTGTTTATGGAGAGATAGAGTCATAATTCCATATGTAACACAAGACCTAATACTATCTTCTCTGCATGGTAGGCACCCAGGAGTTGTCAACAGAAAGGCACTTGCTAGAAGCTATGTTTGGTGGTGTAAACTTAATGGAAAATTTAAAGTCAGGTCACTATGTACTGCTCATGACAATCCACTCCACATGCCCCAAGTGTGTGTGTGTGTGTGTGTGTGTGTGTGTGTGTGTGTGTGTGTGTGTGTGTGTGTGTGTGTGTGTGTGTGTGTGTGTGTGTGCGGGGGTTAGTTGACCTATGGAAAGTATCCAAGAACTCGTGGTCATGATTGTACACTGATTTTGCTGGCCCTTTTCAAGAACAAACCTTTCTATCTGTTCCTGGTTCTTTATCCAAATGGATGGACGTCAGTCCAATTGCATCTGCAATGTCAAATACTGCTTTACAGAATGTTATTTGTCATACATAACCCATTACATACAATTGCAACAGACAATGATACATAATTCACTTCTAAGGAATTTCAGGTATTTGTACAGCATAATGTAACTCATTATATAAATACATCTCCTTTCCATCCATCTTCTAATTGTCTAATTGGTTGATTATGTGGTACAAACTACAAAAGAATGTGCTCAAAAGAATTGCTGCTAATTTATTTATTTATTTAATTATTTAATTATTTATTGCATTTGTTTATTGGAATAATTCAACTGGGCAGAAAGCTACCCCTTTTCAGCAGAGGCCAGGAGAGAAAAGCTCTGGAAACTTTCCAGCATTACATAATTAACATAGTAAAGAGAGGTGCACAAATAATCAGCAAATATACAGCATTTAAACAAATATCAGTAATGAATAGTAGTATCATGTAAAGAGCTATGAAACACATGTGCAAATGAATTTTGCAGAAGGCCGGAAAAGGAAGATCACAGAGGATTAGTATTAAGAGGTGAGAGAAAAAGTTTAAGGATAGGTAGAAGGAAAAAGAGGGAGAGGTATTGGACATGAAGGAGATTTTGGACCATTAACTTAGGGGATATTACTTAGAAAGAATAAGGGGAAGTAAGGGGCGGGAATGTAATCGTTCAGGAGTTGTACATGTACAGAGCCAGGTATCTTTTATGTACTCTCATGTTTGTGCTTTAAAAGAGTTGGTGTTTGCTGTGTTTCTTGGAGTGAGAAGAAATGAGTTCCAAATTTTGGCCAGGAAAGAGGAGTACAGAGTCACCAGCTGAGCTGTTAGCTTTTGGAACAGTTAATAGCATTTGTCAGAGGGTTTCATCTGTCTATTTAGGTTATAGAATTGAATATTTTTCAAACTTGGGCAATTATATGGATGGTAGATGAGTTTACAGTAAGTGACTAGTTAGTCAAGTGTAAGGTAATGCCTCAGCTCTATCCACTGAAGCTTTTTTAGGCCAGAAAATGATGTGTCCTATAATGATGGTTGGAGGCAAATTTTGCCACCTTATTATAGCACCGTTCCAATAGTGGTTTAATCAAGATGGGAGCATCATAAAGTAGTACAGGGATGAAAAGGGGTTGAGCAACACTTTTTCTGGCATTATCTGTGAGGTATTGTTTGACTCTATAGAGAGCACTCAGCTTTTGGTAGATGTTTTTTCTGCTTGTTCTATGTGATAATCAACTTTTAAACTTTCATCAATAGTGACTCCTAGAAGCTTAGTTTGATTTACTAGTTCTATGAAGGTGTTGTTAGAGGAAGTGATATTGAAATTAATTTTATTGTCAGTTCAATGTTTTGGGGTAAACAAGATTAGTTATGCCTATGTATCAGACAGTCAGACCTTTATAGTTTAGAAAGACTCTTGGGTGAGTTGTTTTCATTTATCTATGCTTTTAGCAGAATAGGTATTTGTTAAATTGTCCTCATATTGTATGATCGTGACTTGCTTAGACGCTATGTGGAGATCATTACTGAATATATTGAACAGTAGGGGACCCAAAATGAATCCATAAGGGAAGGAAAGAGACGCCATTCTGCCATTTCACTTCCTGCTGCCTATTTGAGAGGTAGCTGGAGAACCAAGATAGTGAGGTTTCATGTATTCCTAGCAAAGCTAGTTTTTGAAGCAATTTCTGGTGGGATACCATGTAGAAAACTTTGGATAAATTTAGGAAACGTGATGAGACTAAGTCTCCACAATTCTGATACTGGTTAACAGTTGTTATTAAACTAAGAAGAGCTGTATACATATGATGAAAATGGCAGAATCAATGCTGTGTAGGGGGAAAGGAGGCAGTTGTCAGTGAAAGCTGAAGAGTGTAGACAGAATAGACTTCATAATTTTTGAGAGTATTGACAGTGTGGCTATAATCCTAAGGATTATAGGAGGGAGCTCATCTGAGTTTCCAACTTCATGGAGAGGAAGAATGTAGCGCCTTTTCCATTGGGTTGGGGTATAGATTTTGGTGATGGAGCAGTTGATTAGTACAAAAACTGGAAAAACTAGAGTATTAGCAATAATCTTTAGCTACTCAGTTGGCAAGGGTTGTAGATTTTAAGGTTAGCAATAGTTTTTTGATTGCAGAAATTGAAACTGGTTTGAGTTCAAGAGTTTTGTGGGATAAAAAGGGAAGAGAAGAATCTATGTCTGCCTGTGCTGAGGATTTAATAAGAGAGGTCACTGTTTGGATTAAGTGGGTATTAAATTCACTGGCTATGCTGCCAGTATGGTTAAATGAAGTAGGTATAGGTTGTGTTGGCGTACCAGGTTTTAACAGCTGGTTGAATGTAGTCCAAAACACTTCAGGTTGTTATTATTTGCTGCCTGTATAGTAATATAGTATTTTTTATCAGTTTTCATTTGATTTTTGGTGGAGTTTCGGTAACATTTATAGTACTGATAAACAGCTGTGGTTTTAACTTGGTTCCATTTTTTCCAGGCTATGTCCCTCTCTTTCTTGAAGAGTTTAGTACTTTTTTTTGAAAACCAGGGTGTGGGATTCAGTTCAGTTCTTTTGGTTCTTACTGGGGCTAGTTCATTTAGTATGTTAATGAAGTTTGAGTTACACAGCTACCACCTCATCAGGTAGAAGGTTTGCAGAGCTCACCAAGCTGACCATTTCAGTGCTTTGATGAACTGGTCCTTACTAAAGGAGGAGAGGTTATGAACAAGGTTGTACCGATGCTGCTTTTGGTTAGGTTTATGATGCCTTATTGTGAAGATGGGTGGACATACCTCTTAACCTCTTGGTGCAAGGAATCTGGACACAGCCAAAAATAAAGGGGGCAAAAGTCCAACAACAGGGACAAGTTTTAAATATTGCTTTTATAAACTTAGACACTTGATAGGATAACAGTTTTAGCATAAGCATGCATTTCTGAAGGATATGAAGGCTGAATCTCAATTGTAGGAGGAACAGACCAAAACTATGAGGCAAAAATCTGGACAGTGTGTGTAAATCTGTACAGTTGAGAGGTATGTGGGTTGTGATTACTTAAGGTATCAGGTAAGGTGCCTGTTAAGAGGATTTTGCTTGGGATATTAGATACAATTATTGCACCTTGTAGGAGTTGGAAGAAGCTAAGGGAAACCATATACATTAATGACATTAGAAGGACTGTTACTGTCAATAGTTTTCCCATCTATATTCAGGTCTCCTGAAATGACTGTCTCACGTGAGATGCTGTTTGATGCCAGGAGAGAAGTTCTTCAGCAATAGCTATGTTTTTTCCTTGGGGAAAGTTTGCTCCTATAATGCAAAGGCTTTTGTGAACATTCATTTGTAAGGATGCTATAATTATTTCAGCACTGAAGAGTAGGGATGAGCTTACATGAGACCTAGAGAGGTTTGAAATATTCTTGTAGATAATGGCTAACCCACCACCTTTTTATGGGTACTGTTAAGTCTTAAGGTGGTATACCTCTTGGTAAGATTTCTTCATCTTTTATTTCTTGTTTAAGCCATGTTTCTGTGGCTACTGTTATATCTGGGGAGGGATAGTTACCCAGGCATGCAGATCATTAAGTCTGTCTCTTATACTCATAAGGTTAGCTATGTATAGGTGGGGAGGGTATCTACCTAGGCATGGACATCACTAAGTTTGTCTTTTATACTTCTAGGGTTAGCTGTGTATAGGTGGGGAGGGTACTTACTCAGGTAATCACTGTAGGCATGCTGAGTGCAAAGAAGACATAAGCAGTGAGATATCAAACAGGTAACAAGTATACGGGTTTCTTTTGCCTTTAAAATATATTCAAAACAAAAAGATAAAAAGCCACTGCTTTACAAAAACAATACTTAGGACAGAGTACATTTTGTATCTTTGCAACTGAAGAAATTGTGAAGTTTTATTGCTATCTCAGGTTTTGTTTGGGGGAGGGTTGAGCGTGGATGCTCACAGGGGAAGTGGAAGGAAATGAAAAGGTTGGAAATTCTAGAAGTAAACCTGCAGGAGTCTGTACCTATACTTAACACTACAGAACATATATTTATACTTGATGTTTTACAATTATTTATTGTTGGGCACTTATTCCAGGAATAAGTTTTCACATAGAAATTATTCTTCTCACATATGATATTCTCAAATGTTGCGTCTGTTGCAGTACCTGCTCAGCCAGGGAGGTGTGTGGAGTTAAATCATTCCACTATGTTCCAGATGTGCAAGACAGAGATGACTTATAGCAGGGAGAGATCTACTGTGGCCAAGCCAATAACAAGAACCACCACTGTGCACTGAAGAGTAGAGGCAGCAGTGTGTTGGTTATCTTACAATGGTAAGTGGTCTTACAAGTGCAAGTTAGTCACCAAACAAGTCAAATACAACAAGTTAACTTTCTGTGTCTGAAGCTGGAGTTCTACATGTAATATTGCCATGCACAGACTTTACTGAGACAAATATCAACCAGATTAATTATATTAGTTCACTTTTGTATGCATCAATTAATGTAACCATTAACAGGAGTTTGTATTTCCCAGCAGAAATAAACATTTCAATTTCAAAATAATTCCAGTGGTCTAATAGTTATTATGAACAATAGCAGGCTATATTAAGGGAAAATCTAGCAATTTGACAAAGCATAAAAAAAAATTACATTTACTGACCTTTTAAAGTGACGTGTGCACAGAGTCCTGCAGGCTGTATGAAGATGTGTAGGATAGCAGCTGAGTGGAAATTAAGAAAGAAGGCAGAAATTTCAAAACAGGTTGCGTGTGTGTGTGTGTGTGTGTGTGTGTGTGTGTGTTTGGGGCATGATAGGGTGTCCTAAGGCTGGCAACATTATTGTTGCAGCAATAGGTCATCCCCTTGTGCTAGTATGTGTTGCAGTTCAGCAGAGCTTTTGATGAACAGGTGACGTAAAACATATTTAGATTAGCTCTCCTTCATCTAGTGATAGGTGTACTGTATAAACAGAAGTATCCTTTTTATAAGTATTAAAAAAACACAGAAGGAGTTTTGAAGAAATGGATAACATATAAGAAACTATGCCACTGGCCCACTGGGGGTACCAGCAACAATTGCAAGAACATGGAGGTACTGAAAAGTGAAAGTAGGCAATAGGTGAGTTGTTTAGAGACATTGTCAGTCAGCTGAGAGGGAAGTAGAAGCCTCCATGTATTTTGGGTGAGAAACTTCAGGTGAATGCTGTGACTCACTGTGTGCTATGTCCATACCCGACAACCTCTAAGTGCAAGAATTTGGGAAAAAGCCAATATAGACCCAAATCAGGAACAGACAAACAGTTGACTTTATTTACATCAGATGCTAGAATAATAGCAGTTGTTTTATCATGCATTTTTAAGGGATGTGAAGTTTGAAACTTAAACATTTATCTATAGTTATTGGCTGCAATCATCAATGAGTTGCCAGAAAAATACAATTTTTATAAAACACAGACCACAAATATAAGGAAAAGTCATGGGCATTCTGTGAAACCACAGACAAATGCGAGCTATTGTTATATTCCAATATGATATGAATGCTCCAAAGACACCTGAAGCAATCCATGAAGAACTTACTGCTGCCATAGCTAGTTACCCCCAGGAAATGTACCAAAGTATCCCAGAGGAACAATCTGACAGCAAGCCTGTTTTGAAAATTATGCTATCATGGAGAAAGAAATATTGTATAACATTCTGATTTTTCTTCCAGGACAACAGAAGGCATTATTGCTGGTATGAGTTTAGCTCCAGCTTGTTTTCTCTAGTATGTGTTGGGGCCTCAGCACTCATAATTTAGACAAATACTTTAGCTAACAGACACAAAATAGCAGTGGACATATGAATTTTATGTGTTCATGACTGGATTCTCAATATATGTAATACATTTTCCTGGCTGAAAATGTGCCTAGACTGGTTACTGCAAATGTGCTGAATGAAGCAGCACTTAGATTAGACCATTCACACTAGTGCCATCTTGCAGACTCCCAAAATGCATATTTTTTTTTTCTCGTAGGAAGTAAATTGTGTCTAGCCTTGATATTCAAAGCTGACCATATAATTGTTCCTGCTCTGCTGAGGTGCCACATTTGCAAATTAAAATGTGCAACAAATAGAGAAGATGTACTGGTTTGGCTAGGATACCAACTCAAACAGAAAAAAGTAGTACAGAAGTTTACTATCTTCTATGTATATAATAATAGTTCAAAAGAACAGATGCTATTCTATTTCCAGATAATCCTTAGTGTCAAGTGGGCACTGATTTGCTTTGTTTCACGTAAATCATTATCTTTTCTTATCTTATCTTACCTTATCTTATCTGTGTGGGTTATTATTCCAAGTTCCCTGAAATAAGTAGACTGACAGAAAATAGATTATGAAAGTATGATTCTTGCATGAAAGTCTATATTCTAAAAACAGGGTATGTCTTATGCTATTGTATCTGAGAATAGCTCATATTACAATGGACAGAAAATTAAGCATTTAGAATATTTGTGGGTAACTGAGAAAGCATATTACATCCAGTACACATTACCTTCAGTGCAATGGAAAATTAGGAGTGAATTATACAAACAATATAGGATTTCATGAGAAAGGAACTGAAGTACAGCACCAAATTAACAAATTCGGAAACACAGGAAATGCAAAAGTCATGGGATAGGTCCATATCCTGAAGCAGAATTTGTTAATAAAGTGTATTTTGTGAAGAAGGTAGTAAACTACACAGAAGCTAATGTAAACAAGGCAAATATATCAAAGTTACAGAAATAAGAAACCAGAAGTGTAACAACTGGTACCACTGCAAGAAAATAGAAACTTTGATAATTGTGATAGTCAAGAGCTGTAGAGAGAAACTCCAAAAGTTGTTTCCAAATGAAGATGCAGTGCAAAAATAACTGTACCAGAAGCAGGAACAGGTGTTGATTCTGACCACATCATTCAAACTATCCCTATATGGTAGGCTGTTGTATAAACAAAACAAGTCCATGGACTGTTCCAGTATTAAAAATGGATTGGACTGAAGAAGAAAATGATCACAATGTCATTTTTTTTGTGTGTAAAAGGGTGATATTTTGATGTAAACAATCAATGACAAGGTGTGAGTGGGTGGGAAGGGGGCAACTTTTTTGTATGGAAATTTACTATTTTAAAATACAACTCACGGTAATCATACACTAAACATATTAAGCTACAGATATAGTTTAATTTGTTATGAATATTTGTAGCATTTGAACTTTGATGCACACAAAATTAGTGATGAGCATATGCATCTCAATATTCAAAGGAACTCCTGTCTTTATTTATTTTATATTTATTTAGCAGGCAAATAAAGTCTGAAGACTTTTTTCATCCACACCTCACAGCTCTAAGGTAAACAACTGTATATAAAATGATTTGACAACATAAAATATGACAAAAAAAAAAATATATATATATATATATATATATATATATATATGTGTGTGTGTGTGTGTGTGTGTGTGTGTGTGTGTGTGTGTGTATATATATATATATATATATAAGCAATTATAGTACCTATTATCTATAAAATATTTGCAAAGAAAGTGTGATTTTGGATATTGCATAAGTGGTCTGCCATTGTTAATAGCAGTATACTTATGCAGGATAAACAGCAGCTCAAATTTCTGCCAAGTATGGAGAATGCAGAGTTAATATGAAAATGGTTATATGTTACTGTTGTGTAATTTATTCTAATTTGTTGGGAACAGTAGGATTTACCTTTCCAGTTCTTAGTTTAGGATCCAAATGTTTGCTTGCAAGATTTGAAAATATTGTCTTGAGTTGTATTTAGTTGAATTACCTGTGTAGTTAATATAATATGTTTATTGGTGTGTGAGCACAGGTTAAATTGTGAGGTTGGGAAGAAACTTTGAGATAATAATGGCAATGGTAATTGTAAAGGCACATCTGGATCAAAGAAGTTGGTTTTACTGTTTGTTCTGCTGGTAGTCATTTTTTGCGGCAATGAATAGTCAGTGACGTTCCCTTAAGAATGTCAGATCTAAGACTTGGTAAATCTATTTTACTGTTGTCTAAAAATGTTTTTTGTTTGTGGATGAGTATAATGTACATATCTGGAGACTGTAATCTAGATAAACCCCCGGATTCACGAATCCTCCATGTAAGACTTAATAAGTCTTACTCGGAGGCTGCAGTTGAACGGTATGACGTCAGCATGCCATGAATATTCATGAGGGCACACTGACTCAACCGTAAGTCTTACATGGACCGTATAGGAAAGTAGGGGGGCATGTACAACTGCTGAGCAGTCTAAATGTCCACACCCCTGCAAGGTTTGGAAAAGTAAAATGAAATTACACAAGAGCGAGTCCGCTCAAATGTCCTTGCACCCAACACCACACTCCCTGACATTGTAAACCCCCATCACAGTTATAAAAAGGAAAAACATTAATTTTATTTTTTTTTAATTTCCGAAATAGCTGCCCGTATTTGCGCATGTGTGCACGGGTGTGCCCATTGCTTAGCTGTAGTTAGCAATTCTGACGTGGAAGAGCATAAGAAAGAATGTTGATGCCAATCACACCCAATAGCATAATGGTAGAGCGTTTGCACAAAGAAGAGGCATTCGCGGTTCGAGTCCACCACTCCCCTTCTTATTCATGTTTTAAATCAGTATATGGAATAATACCTGACAAAAATGATTAAAATATCAGTAAAAAGCAGTGAAATGGCCAATGTATCAGTGAACAAAATATATATATTTAAAGGATCCTGATATACAATTCCTTGCAGTTAATCAGCGCTTTACCCAGTGCAATAGAGTTACCCATAGTTTAATAGCATTTTTACCCAGCGCAATAGAGTTGCCCAAAGTGTAAGAACGCTTTACCCAGCTCAATAGAGTTGCCCAAAGTGTAAGAGTGCTTTACCCAGTGCAATAGAGGTGCCCATAGCGAAATAGCGCTTTATCCAGCACAATGTGTTTGCGCTGACGCGTGCGCCTCGCCAACCAGGGCACTGTAGGGCACCGTGGAGCAACGCAGAGCAAAGTTGCTTAAATGCAGCCACACCCCCTAGCCTGTCTGGACAGTATGAAAATAAAATGAATGACAAGGTTCGAACCCAGGACTCTGTGCATCATAATCAAAGTACAGAACCATTAAGCCATGACAACGTAGGCGAAACAGCCACTGTTAACATACATATACTTAGTAATGGTTGATTAACCATTACTACGCAGGTCTGCAGTCAGCCGAGAATTTTCAAAAACGGCCAATCACAAAAAAGTGTGGGAAATGCGGCATATTTAAGCCCCATAGGTGGGAATACTCACCATAACTGATTGTAGCTCACATCTGCAGTTAGAATGGCTGGTGCTGGAGAGGGTACATGCTTCCAAGCGCAACATTGGGGCATCGAGGAGTTGAAATACATGGTTTGGCTCCTTGTCCACCATCATGAGTCAAGACTCCTGCAGGGCCAGTTCCAAGGGACAGAGTACATGGCAGAGGCTTGGAACCGGTTAGCACATGACCTCACCAGTGTCACAGGTGTTCCTCAGACTGGTGAGCAGGTCAGTCACCACCATGCAGACCTGAAGAGACAGAAGCAGGACCGCGTGAACCAATGGATACAAGAGGCCCGTGGGATGCAAGATGCCCCACAACTGAGTAGGTAGCCATGGAATGCAGTATGTAAGAATTGATAATTGATTTTGTATAATGGATAGGTATGTCTCAATATCCCTTTATTTACTTTACAGCTGCAGGTGACCGTGCTGCAAATCAGCAAGCCTATGCAGATAGGCTGCTAAGGCTGCACCACCAGGCAGGTTAGTGATTATTCTGCATGTATTGTTATATAAAATAGGGGAGAGAGCATGAAATAAAGTGTTGTAGTCTAATAATACAGCCATAAAATGGCCTGAATAAGTCCTCTGCATGTACTGTCAGATAAAAAAGTCAGAGAGCCAGAAAAAGAGTGTAGTAACCCATTAAGAAAGGTAACATATGTCCGGAATAATATCTCTGCAGGTACTGTCATATAAAATAAGTGAGTGAGCCTGAAAAAGAGTGTTCTAACCTATTAATAAAGGTATAATATGTTTTGAATATGTCTTCCATATGCACCGTTATAACAAATAAAGGAGTGAGCCTGTGGAAAAGTGTGTAATGTCATTAATAAAGGTCTAAAACCCAGAGTGTGTCTGTGTCACTTAGTTTGAAATGTTGTTGTACCCTTGCATTATACAAATAGTACTGTTTTAAAAAGTGCTGGCAACCCAGAGTTGTGCAGTCCCATATAAAGTGGGTGATGGAAGTGTTAGCAGCTGTGAAGCATATATACAGTCCTCAACAGTCAGTTACTGGCTGGCATGCATAAGTAAATCTGGCACACGAGTAGCATGTTAATTTGTTCCCCAGAAATGTGAGTGGGTGTCAAGAAATGCAGGGTTCTGTACACACTGAAGTGGAAATGTCATGTGAAAACATACAGATATGTAGATAAAGAAATATAAGTGCAATCAAGGAATATGTAGCAGTAACATCTGCATCTTGGACAGTTAGTATGTCAGATATAGGTCAGGCATATATTGAACTAGCCAAACCCATTACAAAACCTAATGCATGGTGGCAAGTGTAATAATACATGTAGGGGATATACACTTGCAGTCACTAGGAATGTAGTGTAGACTAAAAGTAATTATAAGATGTTAATCGAGGTTTTTTCCACACCCTACTGTATGTGCATAAACCATGCAATTCCACACCTCAATGGGTATGTGTAATATTAAATATTTGTTGGGACATATGTCCTATTGTTCTATAAATATTTGCATTCACATTGATGCATGTGCCCTGTTCAAACACCACAATCATGGTGGCCTGTTGCTACCAAACATCCCTGCATGCTGTTGGAATATCCACTGTCGTTCAATATATGCATGTGTTATGCTTGCTGTTCAACTGTTGGAACCTTGGTGTGTTGGGTTAATGGGAATATTACTGCATGCTGTTACAACTAATCTGGAATGCTGTTGTTTATGTTGTAATTAAACACACCTAATCACAGAATGTATGGGAAGGCCAGTCCCAGCAGACCCACCTATCCCTCCTCAGATGGCGAGTGCACCTGGCACCAGCAGGTCCGGTGCCCAGCCCAGGCTCCCCTCCACCATTGGTCCTGTGCCACCTTTAGGTGGAAGCATTGCAGGGGATGGGGCTCATCCCCCCGTGCAAGCGTGGGTGGAGAAAGGCCGCCTGTCACCCTTCAAAGGGTCCGGGCTGTGGTGCATAGGGAGCTCCAGCATTCAGTCGCTGATCCCCTATGCCAGCTCGAGGTGAGAGTGGCATGTCTCATGGGTGAGCCTGCTCGTCCTACGCAGCCCCCAGCACAGCCACCCTCGGGGCTGTGAAGGTGCAGTGGTGACTGCCCATGGGTGGGGATCTCAGTTCCACTGTTACCATCTGTGGGCTCATGGGCTTGCAATTTCCAAACATCCGACCACGTCAATTGTGTTCACCCACCCCATGTGTCATACACTGCCCCTGTATGCGTCTTGTCTGTCTTGTCTGTTTACCTCCCCAACCTACCTCCCCGAACATACCTACTTCCTCTACCTCACTTTCCACTCTCACCTGAAAAAAAAAGGGGGGGGGGCAATCTGTATCCACAAAATAATTATGCCCCATACATAGCTGCACATTTCGCACACATGTCCATTGGACATGTAAACTGATAATTATAATTAGCAGTACAACATACTTTGTTGTCCTCACCCCTCTTCCAGGGGTGGATGGTTTCAAAATTCACTCCAAATTTATTGCATATGCACAGCTGTTGCTGGTAAAGAAATGGGCAGCTATGAACCTTCCCTACACCCGTCCTCCACATCCCGAGCTTGTTTACCTACTGTCTGTTTTTCTTTGTGCCCCTTTTTTCACCACTTTCCTATCTCCCCATTTTCTTTTCTTTAAAAGAAATTAACGCGGGGGTTAGCGGGAGTAAGCACTTTTAAGCGGTAGTAAGTGGGTTTAAGCAAGTGTGTGCATGTGTGCGCTTAGCTAAGCATCGCTAAGCATTGCGCAAACCCACTTACAACTGCTTAAAAGTGCCTTAGTCACTCTATGGAAGGGCCCTTGTTTTGCTCAACAGCAAAAGAAAAGACCTCTGCCAGTCTTGAAACCCAGACCATTGACACAATAGACTGGATGAATTATCACTAAGCCACAGTAGATATACAAATCGCTTGGTTCTGACATAAATATATCATGCATTACAATGAGGGAATGGAAATGGAAATTAGGAATGGTATAACACAATTCCAGTTCTTTGGGTCTTTACCAGCAGTTGTTGTGGAATTGCATGACATGACTGTGAAAAGAGAACCAGCCATCCAAGCAGGGAATAATGTTACAGTAGCACCTTACAAACACCACACAGTATAAGACCAGGATAAATACTGGCAAAGTTGAATAGGGTAGAGGCCAGACACCCCAACTGTGACTGCTTTACAGGGATGTCCCTGATTTGTAAACAAATGTTAGCTGTGCCCCACTGAATCACTCTGAAAAGTACTATCTTTAGGAAGACAAGTGTGGAATCACATGTAGTGAATAATGTCAATAGGTGAGAGTAGACACTGCTTGCACGTCCAGAAAAGGAGTAGGTATACATATGCTCTGATTCCCAAGAAAGTCTCAACTGCAATATGTCTGTAATATATTGCAGGTGTGTCTCACTTATATGTATCTTTCACTGAGGCCGTTCAAATATATACCTGAGAGTATCTGAGGCCTGGCAGAGGCAGAAACACACAGGCATATCAGCATTACTGCTGTTACACACTCTGCAAATAGCTTTGGAAGGAGTTCCACAAGCATGCCCTTATGTAGGAGTACAACACAGAAATATCACAGGATGTAGCCATGTACTGCTAGCAACCAACTGTGACAATGCCAATGTGCCAGTGCTGAAAAGACTGGTGTGGTGCACAAAGTATAATAGGCTAACCTCTAGCTACCATCTGGATATGTCCACAGGTGGGAGCTATGCAGACAGACTACTTGCCTTGATAGACTAACAGGTACACAGCAACCCTGTATGTTCAGCAAGATAAACCTCACATGATAATAAAAAAATGCTCTTTGCAGTTCTGCACCCCTACCCAAAGGTACAACACACCTGTGTATTCAGGCAAAAACCAGGGTGTAGGTAGGCATACTCAGTACTGAACTATGTCCAGTTGTGTGGAGCAGCCTGTGCTAATGTCAACACAAACAAACCACAAACTGTTCAGAAGTAAGTAACATAATAATTACAGTATAGCAGTTCACAAACACTGCATGTGCCACAGGAATACAGTGCAATAACCACATTTGTATGGCAGTTAAATGTCTAATTCAGAAAGAAAGTACATACTCCCATGTATCCTGTGTTAGCATTTGGAGGGGTGAGTACATGTTTACACTGAGAAATGTGTACTGGAAGCAGCAACATTCAGGTTTGAGTACAACATGAATATCACTGGCTACAACCCTAGCTTCAGATAAGATACATATACCAACCTTCTGACTGACACAAAGGTGTCCAGAGCAAACAAGCATGAGCCCCACCTTGGAAAGCTGAAAGGGCTACACCTACCTAACCTAGCATTTTATAGCAGTGGGCTGCAATCACAGTGAGTAATGCAATCACCACACAGCAGGCTGCATGCAATTACTGAATGGTGGGCAGCAACTGGTGCAGAGGCTGTCACATGCACAAGTGCAGATACCTGGAAAAGCAGGCTGTACCTGCTGTCCACACATGCAATAATATCATTTTAGGTACAGGGAGATAGAGAGCGAGAGCAAGAGAGAGACACAGACAGAGACACAGACAACAGAGAGAGAAACAGAGACAGAAACAGAAACAGAGGGAGAAA
Organism: Protopterus annectens; assembly: GCF_019279795.1. Taxonomy (NCBI): domain Eukaryota; kingdom Metazoa; phylum Chordata; order Ceratodontiformes; family Protopteridae; genus Protopterus; species Protopterus annectens. The sequence continues at coordinate 746,287,926 of NC_056725.1, read as the reverse complement.
CCCCCCCCCCAAAAAAAACCCTACAAAACTGTAACAGACGGAGCAGGGAAATACAAAGGTAAGGTATGTAACTCATATGTATGCGTTGGCAGGTAGTAGATGTTCCTGAAGAGTACTCTACACACTGCAAATCATCCATGTGTGGCAGCAGTATATATCTATCTGTATCTGCACATGTGCATAGGGCAAGGGACATACTGTAACTGTTAGTGAAGGGTGGACAGATATCTGTCGTTGAAGGTTGTTATGTGCATATATCTATGTAGGTCATAGTGTGTGGCATAGAAAACAGCATGCAGTGCTGATATATGTCATGTGCTGGTTATACGCTGTGGGACTGATTTGTCAGATCTGCTGTGTTACAGCCAGTGAGGCCTGCTAAAGCTACATGGACCAAGGACACCCACATGCATTCTGTACAACACTGTGCAACATAATCACATAACTGTACATCCCACAACTGTCACATAAGTGATATCCCCACATGAAAGGTGGACTGTATATGTATATATATATATATATATATATATATATATATATATATATATATATATATACATATATATATAGAGAGAGAGACATTGGGCCATATGTACTGCAACAGGTGTGTGGTGACCAAGGCATGGACTGCAGACAAGTGTTGATACTGCAGTGCCATTCCTCCTTTCCAGAACACTGTACCCATTAACTACCACATAAGTAGAGATCTACCCAACACCGAAGGTGTGATAAGGGAACATGGGACACAGGTGGACAGTAGCCACCTCTTTGATAAAGACAGTGCCACACTAGACCTGTAATCTGTCTGTGTGGTATGTGTCATGACAACAGGTGTGTCATCTAGGGGAAATATAGGTCAGTGTTCCCCTCTACTCAGAATTCCCTGTGTGGTATGTACCTCACATGACAACTACAGCAGGTAGAAAGGCCACAAACATACCTCACAAAGGGTAATACTGGCCGCAAACAGATGCCCTATGCAGACTGACTCACAAAACCACATCTAGACTGTATTGCATACCGGCCACATAGAGGTGACCTCTGCCAGACATACAGAGGTATGTCACACCCTTAGCTGGGTGACAACCACCATGGCAACATATCACAATCCCTCCAGGATACACGCTCTATGGCCCTAAACCTCATCAGCTCACTAAACAGCACATGCTGGAGGGATAGGTTCCTATCTCAGAGATATGCCATACACTGGAATAGACCACCTAGCAATAGCAAACAAGGCTCCTCATTAGTAGTTGTCATAAATACCCCTGATGATTGTTTGGGAGATGGGTAATACACCCCAGGTTCTGGTTGGCAGAGACAAGTGAAATCAAAGTCCATGTGTGTCAAAGGCCAGGGTAGCATATGACTAGGCTGCTGTAGGCCCTAGAACGAATAGCATATTACCTACCTATGACACTATGCACTCACACATGTACTCAATGCAATACCTGCTATGTGAGGTTGAATAAGTGTAAAGCTGAATGCGTGCAAGGTCTGTAAAGGTGTGATAGGTTAGTGTGAAGTTGTAACTGACATGGTAGTGTCTATCCTAGCTGTGACACCAGCAAAAGATGTGTACTGAACTGTTAGGCAGACATAGTAGTGTGGCATACGATGTGACATAGTTCCTTGTTGATGACCATGGTGTCTCATTGTAGGCTAAAGCAATACATGTATGTTTAGTGAGTGATACTGCTGGTGAATCCAACTCCCATATGAACTGTAGTACTACCTGAAGCTGTAGGCCTAAACAGCACAGTATGGTGTGTGTTCACATTGCTTGGAAACACTGTCTTGTGTGTTTCCTGTAGTCTGCACAGAGGATAAAACTCAGGCATAAAGGTTTGTAAGTAGTGGCACACAGTACTGTATGGGACACAGGTAATGCTCACCTGTGTTGGCATACAGTGGTACGTTGTATGTTTGTCTGATGTGTGTGTAATTATGCCTGTACCATGGCTGCAATCATATGCATGTTACAGGGTATATGTGTGTATCCAGCAACATATATACTCTGTTACAGCAGTATGCCACCTATAGTAACAACTGTACACATATGTTAGGCAGGGCTATGGCATCAATGACTAGGGTGGTTGACTGGTACTACTGTAACTGTACTTTACATTCATTGCAATGGATGACATCTCTGTTTGTGCATTGGCGTGATATATACTCCTGTGTCGAGGTTGTGCATTGTGTCACAAACAGTGTGCCGGCTACTGTTGTATAGTGGTGTGATATACAGAGTGTGCCAGGCACTGTTAGTCAGTTGTGGCCTGAGAACCAATAAGAGGTATTGAATGTGTGTAACCTCTGACAGGCAAATGGATGGTATATATGTCAGTAAAGTGATAGCTGTGGTTAAAGGTGTAAAGTGTGCCACAGGACTTGCTCACACATATTGTTCATATCTTTTTCAGCCAGATGGCCCACCAACGCAACCCATTGTACACAGCAGCGGAGGAAGATGAGATTTTGCAAAGCTTGGTGCAGCAGTACACAATGCTGTTTTCCCGAAGCAGCCAGCACCAGCAGAAGCAGACTGCACTGTGGCAGGATCTTGTTCATCGGATAAATGACATAGGCATGCATAACCGGACATATGAGCAGGTACGCCATCACTGCAGTGATTTAATTAGACATGTACGGTGGCATGCATCTGATATCCAAAGACAACAGCTTGCCACAGGTGGTGGGGTGGCCATTCATCCCCCCCTCACCAGAGTGGAGGAGCTGCTCCTAAGTGTGGTGGCTCCTGGACAACAGCAGCAACTACCTCTGACATGTGTTGTCATGGAGGCCGAAGCCACCCAGCATGTTCACATGGAGCGAGCAGGTAACATGCCCTATCTGTAGACTACAGTTAACTGTATTGTTAGATTATGTCTACATAAGATGTGTACTGTGTGTTTAGCAGTTGTGCAGCCTAGTGTTGTGCAATACTGATATTTGGAATATTATCTCTACACCTGTGACTGTTGTTCTACTGTAGTTTAGCATACCCACTGTAGCAATGCCACAGTTGTGGCCACTAACGAACTCTCTCATATTCTCGTAGGTCCCTCTGGTGTGACAGCAGGGCAGATGATCCATGCTGGTGAGTGTGGTATAACTGCAATGTTGGTAATGAAATATGCATGTCATAGGTGAGATGTAGGCCATGTACACGTAACATACCTATGCATAATGCATGCCGTGCATGTTTGCTGTAAGACATTGCACAGCTCAGTAATGTCAGTAGCTGCCTCAATGACATGCAATACACAGAGCATCAGACACAGTTGTGGCAACACCGTACTGCACATTGGATAGGCATAGTTGCTACAGTTGTACAAAACATAACACATTTATCATACGCAGTACAATCACTGATACAATACAATCAGCCAATCACTGAACAACTACACACATGCATCAAAGCCATGTATAATGTCATTAAATGGGGCCATCTACACTTGCACTGCATGGTCTTGAGTAAGACATATTCTGCATGCTACATGTGAGGTGACTGTTTGCCTTGTGATACTGTCACCCACCTTCACCCACTATTGAGTATGTATTGGATTGCTGGTGTGTGTGTGTGTGTGTGTGTATGTGCTGTAGTGAGGAGTGTATTTGTGTGCATGTGTGCATGTGTGCATATATTCATGTGTTCATGTGTGCATGTGTTCATTTGTTCATGTGTGCATGTGTTCATGCGTTCATGCATGCATGTGTTCATGTGTGCATGTGTGCATGTGTGCATGTGTTCATGTGTTCATGTGTGTATGTGTTCATGTGTGCATGTGTGCATGTGTGCATGTGTGCATGTGTGCTAACATCATGTACAGATTGTAAAGTGTGTTTCCTGCCTTCCTCTCACAGGTGCTGAGTTTGGGGTGGCTGAAAGCAGCAGGGAAACTGAAGTCACTGCCACTAATAGTGGAGATGATGAGACATGTATTCTGGCACAGGAAGGTTTGATAGTGTCTGTCGTTGATCCGCCAATCGACAGTACACAGTGTTCAACCCCATCTATGTGCACACTCATACTGCCAATACATCCCTCATCACCAATGGCCTTAGCCGAGGGACAGCATATAGTTGGCATTGACCAGGAGAGTGTGGTACCCATGGCACTTGCATCCCCTCCCAGCAGCCACAGCTGGATTCCTGGAATGGTAGCACATAGGCGGATGTCCAGGGGTTCTCGGGGGAGCACCACTGGTCGTATTGCCCCTGGCAGACGTGCCGCCAGAGGTATTACAACCTCCAGTATGTTCCGGGCTGTAATGCAGGCACAGGCACATATGGAATGGTACACCAGACAGGGACTAAGGGCGCAGAGGACCCATTACACCGCTATCAATGACAGCATCCATGACCTTGCTGGTGCCATCCGGAATTACACCGAGGTCATTGATAGACATTGGGAGGAGACATTAGATGCCCTCCACAATGTGTTTTCCATGAGCCAGGACCGTGCAGGATGGTTGAGGTGTTGACGCGGATGCATGCCAGCAACAGCAACAGCTGGCAGTCGGCTTAGATGGCACACAGATCACAGCCGCTCCTGTAGTGGCAGTACCAGCCCCAGCAATGCTGGTGCTGGCCTGTCCATTGACCATCCTAGTAGACTACATGCACGTGGCTCTGGCCAGTCTCAACAGGGACATGGGTCCAGTCATCATACCTCTGCCTCTGATGATAGTACCCAGTCAGGGTTGGTACCCGATACTGCCCCTAGAACCACTGCCAGGCACAGGTACCGTGTCCATGGACAGAGACAGTGATCTGTACAGCCTAGCAGGTACAGTCTGTGGCTGTCCCACAACCCCGTATATGGCAGCCACATGGTGGAGCTGTGTGCATGCAGACACACACACTTTAACCAAACAACTAGGGCTCACACTTACACACACACATTACATCAACATTGGCCCATGCTGTACTGTTGTCCCTCACACACACACACACACACACACACACAGACATGTTGATTGGATGAGTCAATGTCGGGCTCTGGCAAACTAACAACACACCCTGTGCATATGATGACACCTTTGCCACCTCCTGTCATCTACAACATTGATGCAGGAACAGGCTAACATGGTTCTGATGCACAGGGTGACATTATAGCAGTGTAGCAATATTAGCAAGTTGTCAACAGGAAAGTGTAATGATATCCTTGTAGGTATATCTGAGCAGGCATTATGCATCACAGCTCTGATTGTCAATGTAGCATTGTTTACACCAGTGTTAGGTCTGAGTATGTATTGTCCACCCATGTGCCACTTGGCTGAAGTGTACAGTGTTGCCAGCATGTGTTAGTGAGAGGACAGTACGTGTGTGATGTGTGCATTATAGATTAGCAAGTGTACATCTGTGAACATGGTGGGTGCGCACTGTCTGCATGTACGTGCATAGTGGACACATGGGCCATGTGACATACCCTTTTGTACACATTGTTAACATCTCATAGTATCTTTCGATGGCAAGTATGCATTCTACTACAGATATGTACTAACATGGGTACACATGTGTGTATGACATGGGTTGACACTATGCTGTGGGTGATACTGTTAATATCTGTCAATGATTTGCAGTCTGGTAGTATACACAACCTCAACAGCATGACTATAACCAATCATTAGATGATGTCCTGACAAATGACACACAGTTGTAGGGAACTCAGTAACAGTTGGATCCTTCCGGTACTATACTATAACAGTAAACAGTGGTATTGACTGCCACGTGTTCCTGGGACCACACCTGTTTGGCATATAGCCTTCTTAGGTACATGCAAACACACTAGGGATATGTCCATCCACATCTGGAAATGCATGCATTGGCCTACAATGCATTCCCTGGATGGGACGCATATCCTACACAAGAGTATCATACAGACGGATACCTGTTGTCCAATACATGCTGTATAGCAGTAAGCTGACTATGGCATAGTCATCCACATTTACTATACATACTATCCCGACAGTACCACATAGATGGTAGCCCTCAACATGTATGTTGGGTATCAATGTGTACATACAGCCACGTGTTAATGTCATCTGTCCCTTGGTATCCACATATCCATAGGTATTGTGGAGTCCCTCGGTGTGTCACATAAGACATTAGGGGCTTGAATGCATATCCACAGGGATGTTGTACACCTATAATGACTGTCCATTATTGCCAGTTATTGTTGTGTATGAACATGTCTGACATATATCCCAGGCATGTACCTTCACTCGCAGTACTCTATAGTAACTGTCATGGGTGTGTGTGGCATAGATGACCTTGGCCACAGATCACTACAGTGGCCGGGCTTGTCATATACATACATATGTGACCTACGATCTGAGAAGCAGTGGCACAATCTGTCAAAGGAAACAAATGTATTCATGTAGTATGCAGGCTTCACACCTATGTACTGATTGAGGTCACATGTACACATATTTATTTGCCACGCAGATACCTGATGTGTGCAATGCACATACTGTTTTAATCATGATATGTCATACCATAGTAAAAGCAAAACCCACACTGCATTGACCAACTGTATCTCACACACACACACACACACACACACACACAAATTGCAGGATTCAAACCCCTACCTATATTATGATACCAGAGAGATACGCATTAACACAGCACGCTATATGCTTTGCTGCGTGGTTTTTCTTCTCCTGCTATATTTGTAGGATGCTATCATCATCAGACTTTCCAAAGAGGAATGTACCTCTTTTAATGTGTTTTCCCAGTCTCCCAAAAGGGCACTCCTTTAGGAAATCACACACATACACCCCCACACACCAAAACACACACTATCAGCATTTGCAGGAATCAAATCCCTATCTAACTATGTTATGACACTAGAGAGATATGCATTAACATGGCACGCTACATGCTTTGTTAGGTGGGTTCTGTTCTCCTGCTATATTTGTAGGATGCTGAAATCATCAGACTTTCCAAAGAGGAATGCACCTCTTTTAATGTGTTTTCCCAGTCTCCAAAAAGGGCACTCCTCTCAAAGAAAATCACACGCATACACACACAGTCAGCGTTTGCGGGATTCAAACCCCTACCTAACTATGTTATGATACTTGCAAAATACACATTAACACGGCACGCTACATGCTTTACTGGGTGGCTTCTGTTCTCCTGCTATATTTGTGGGATGCTGACATCATCAGACTTTCCAAAGAGGAATGTACCTCTTTTAATGTGTTTTCCCAGTCTCCAAAAAGGGCACTCCTTTCAAAGGAAATCACACACATACACCCCCCACACACCCAAACACACACTGTCAATGCTTGCAGGATTCAAATCCCTACCTAACTATGTTATGATACTAGAGAGATACGCATTAACACAGTGCGCTATATGCTTTATTGGGTGGTTTCTGTTCTCCTGCTATATTTGTAGGATGCTGACATCATCAGACTTTCCAAAGAGGAATGTACCTCTTTTAATGTGTTTTCCCAGTCTCCAAAAAGGGCACTTCTCTCAAAGGAAATCACACACATACACCCCCCACACACACATACACACACCCCCAATCAGCGTTTGCAGAAATCAACCCCCTACCTAACTATGTTATGATACTAGAGAAATACGCATTAACACATCGCGCTATATGCTTTACGGGATGGTTTCTTTTCTCCTGCTATATTTGTAGGATGCTGACATTATCAGACTGGACATGGTAATGTGTGTACACTTTGTTTTATGCAATCCCAGGAATGAGCCATGTGGGTCGGCAGGTGTCAACAGCTTGAACAGGACCCCATAATTCTTACCTTGTGTGATCTATCTGTGGACACATTGACATTCCTTCATATGTCAACACATATTTATACACAGATTGTTGGTTTTGTGGATACGACATGTGTCTGGGATGTTGATAAAGGGCTATTCAAAGTCTATGTGGGACATGTGTAGCTCTGTTCAGTAATGTATGTCCTGGGTGGCTACCTTGCAAACAGTGTAGCATGTTTGGGAACCATGATCTGCACATGAACATACCACAGTTGGTAGGGTTGTGTGTTTGTCAGCTTCCAATAGCTCTGTTTATGACTTCAACCATGATGGACTCCATGGCCTTGCAGATCAGACTTCATAGGCTTACTGGACTATACTTCCCATGGTGTGTTGTGCACCAACACTTGTGGGGAGTGCCATATGTTGCTGTAACACATTCAACGGTTCCAGATCTTGTAGAGAGGGTGAGGCTCAACAGACTGTTCAGGTGCAGGGTCTGTTTGTTCTGTAGTTCATGCATGACACATGTTGGGAAACAATGTAATCCAATTGCTGTCATGCTTTTGGCTTTGGGGGGGAGCTGTTCAGCCATTCTACATGTGATATCTCCTGGTTTGATGACAGGGACTATCGTCAGTGGGAGGTGGATATGTATATATGGGCCTGTCTGACAGGATGTCGGCATTGTCAGTCAGGTACAGTTGGCCCTGACTCAGGACATATATGAGTGTACATTGCTATTTATGACATAGCTGCAGGAGGTGTCATGATTCAGTCTGGACTCCTTCTCAGCTACTCTTTACAAAACACCAACAAACCTGAGCACTAATCCCTGTTATACTCTTTTACACACTTAACACCCTACTGATCCTTTGTGATCAGGCTACGGAGTATGTCATCATATTACTCTGGCATGTACAGGGGTCGGTTTCGTGTGTACTCTCCAGTCCAGCTAGTGAATATTGTGGTTTTGACACAATGTCACATCTGCCTCATGTACACAGACAACCCTCTCCTCCTCCCAACAAACTCAGATATATGTGAGAGATGCAACAATATTGACATACAGGAGGCTGAGCTCTCTCGACCCATGACTGGCATAGTCTATCAGGTGGTGAAGGTAACCACACACACCACATATCAGTCTCACATAAACCTATAGCGACAGCAATCAAACCACATTATCACACATAAACATACTCGGAGGCTCTACATAAACTCTGCCTAAGCAGCAGAGAACTCCAAAGCAGACACACAAACAACTGCTACCCCACTACAATACCCACATATCACATAGTTCACAATGTCAGTGTGCCACATATTTACTGCCCTCCGGGCTAAACAACACACCTAATGCACTTGTAATAGGTGACACTTATTGTCAGACACACTGACGTCCCACTCACCAGGCCAAACAAGGGAATAGTCACTTTGAGCTGTCTCTCAGGTGCCAGGATCCGCAATATAACACATGCACTCAGGTCACTCCAAAACAAGTACAGGACTGGCTGCATCATTGTCCATGCTGGTGCGTACAACCTCAGATGTTCCTCCCTGGACCACATGACATGATACATAGAGGAACTTTCTGATCATGTAGCCCAGGCCAGTATGACCCTGACCTTGTCTAGCATATTACACTCACCAAGTATGATGTCACAGTATACCAACAAATTGATCACATTTAACAGTTGGCTAACATATTGGTGTCATTCAAAGGGGATACAGTGTCTGTCAGCCTGGGGTGACATGCTCGACATGCCACGTAGCTTCCCTATGGACATCTTTCACCTGTCACCCTTGGACTTTTGAATACTGGCTAAGGCACTTGCTACCACCATACTGCCTTTTTTAAGCGGGGCTCAAAAGACAAACCCACCTCCATAGACATTACAGAGTACATGACACTGAGGGTAATGCTGCTCAACACCAGATGTGTTACCCTCAAATTGCGCCCACTCAGGAATCTCCTCAGTATGGACAATAGCGATATCTGTGCACTAACAGACACCTGGTCCAGGCTCCCAAATACACACCAGAACTACCAGGTTATATTTCATACCATGCTTTCTGACCACAAAACTCAGAATGGCCAACACAAATAGGAGGAGTATCCATATATATCACAGATACACATACCTCCGGGTTGGTAGCACTGCACAAAGCATCACAGACCATACATATGCACCTAACATTGTGCAAATCTGCCTTTTGGTTTGTTGCCTGCTACAGAACACCCTCCCAAACTCAGGAACCACACTCGGCTTTCCTGGGAACACTGGACAATACGAAGGTCTCCCCAAACACCATTATATTGGGTGACTTCAAATACCCACACATTGTCTGGGGATAGTACTCAGGCCCCAACACACCCGCCCAACAGTTGCTACTATTTGTAATCTCATATGCTATGACACAACCGGTCACCACACCCACAAGAGGGGACAACATATTGGACATGATCATCACCAACATGGGAACTGTATGTTCCACACCTGAGATATACCCCTCATTGGTAAGGTCAGAACATACATTTATCTCACTGGACATACATATCCAGTCCCCACACCCATCCTCGGTAATCTTGGTGAACTTCTCAAAAGCAAACATCACACTTCTCCAAACCAAGGTGGTATCCTTCAGAGAGCCTGGAACAGTGGTAAGTATGGGTCAGACTGCTGAATCCTTTACATACACATTCTATGGACACCTAGTGGACTGCATGGATCGTGCTATCCCAAATAACAACTGGACTCACTCCTCCAATGGCAGGGGACCTGTCTGGTAGACCCCAGTCATTAATAAGCTATACAACGAAAGGAGGATGCTACTACATGATAGAGCACAATCCCAGACAGGGAAGGCATCTGTGATCTGTACTAGCAGACAGCTACAATCACTCATGTATTTATGTCAGGCCTGCTTCTAATGGACAATTGCACCAGACACGTAGGACACTCACAAGGCCTTCTTCAGTTAATTCAGGTACCTGGGCGGACACTCACTGATATGCTGTGAGTTACTGCATACTGATTAAACATACCCTGAACCCACAGACATTGCCAACATCCTGGAAACAGGTTCAGTGCAGATGTCTCCCCCTTCCCCCCTAAGGAGCTACTGTCCATCCCAACAGAGTGTAACCTCCCTGACATCACAAATAAACAGGTGAGTGCTGCCCTCCTCACAGCGGACAACACAGCATCAATGGGACCAGACGGTATCCCGGCCTGCGTCTTACATGGGCTTCATGACAGACGTAACCCTCACATTACATCACTGTTCAATATCAGAGTTACTGCAGGATATGTCCCCACAGAATGACGTACAGCGATAGTGGTCCCACTCCACAGAGTTGCTGCCACAACGGACCACAGACAATATCAGCCTATAAGATTAACTAGCCTGTTCTGCAAAGCTATGGAGCGTATTGTAATGGGACTCATGGACATAGACATCAGGAACCTAGACACTGGGTCCTACACATTTCAGCGTTGTTGTGGGCAGATCTTGCCTTTTGGACCTGTTTGCATTCTTTAAACAGTTACCAGGCCCATCGGTGTAGGGACGGTTGTCCACACAACCTGCCTGGACCTTGCACAAACCTTCAACACAATACCCCACTTGGCCATTATGCATAGGCTCACCAGCGTCGATATCGACACATATCTCACACGATGGATTGCTACCTGGAGCAGGGATAGCACCCACATGCTCAGTATTGCTGGTGCTATGTCTGACTATACACCAGTTACACATGGCATCCCACAAGGTCAGTCCTGGGACCTCTCTTGTTCAGTATATATTTGTGTGATGTACAGGCTAACACAGAAGGAATATTTTATTTTTATTTTTTTTATTTTACATTTGTTAACCGGGCTAGTCTAACTGGATATATTTCCATTTTCAGTAGAGGCCCGGGGAGAAAAGCTCCACATGAAGAAAAAGCAATTTCATAATACAAAACCAGTCAAGAATAGAATACGGTGTCTGGCTCAAAAATAAAATTCTACATAGAAGTATTCTAGATTCATAACCTATGGAGAAACAAAGGTTAATAGAAACATTTAAAAGATGAAAGAGGAAAGGAAAAGAGAAAGAGATTCATAGTAATTGTAAAAGTAAGGGCAGTAGAAAGAAAGTCTTGATAATTTAATATGCATACAGCATTATTAAGAGAGAGTAATAGGGAAAAAAAGGAGTAATAGAAAGAAAAACCTAATTAGGCATAGGTAGTGTCCCATTAAAAAAGTAAGAAGGAAAAATGAGGAGAGGAGAGGTGAGAGAGAGAAGAAGGTGTGGTAACCATAGTTTTAATTTGGGTTAAAGCAAGAGCATAACCAGTGTTTTTTAAGGTGTGTTTTAAGTTTTTGTTTAAAGAGAAGTGAGGATGGAATGGAAGTTAGTTCGGTTGGAAGATGATTCCAATATTTACCAATTGTATTGGAGAAAAGGGAGTCACCAGCAGAGTTATTAGTTTTAGTTAAGGTTACTAGAAGTTTGTTGGAGGAGCGAAGAGAAGTAAGGTTGGTGTAAGGGGTAAGCAGGTTAGAAAGTATAGGTGTTTTGTTAGGATTATAGAAATAGAATATGGCTGACCATGTTCGCAGATGACTGCAAACTGGGTGCCATAATCAACTCTCCAGCTGGAACATGCATACTCAAATAGGGTCTCACAGAGATAGGATGACTGGTGCCTGAGCCATGGCCTACAGCTAAATGCCATTAGTTGCATAGTCATCCCCTTTGGGAATAACAACATGCCCACACATTACCACATAGGTAGTAATCCATTACATACAGTAGTAGTTGTTAGGGGTTTGGGGACACGACTTGTTTGTACTCTCGCCTTTGACAATCACCTTGCCAAAGTGGTTAGACTTCTATATAGCCCACCTTATCCCATATGGATTCACATGTTGATCAAGTGAGGTCATTGTGCCCCTATACGCATCACGACCATGCTTGGTTACAATGCCACATTTGGGATGTACCTTACCCGACACCTGCAGCAACTGTAAAGGCCACAAATGTTCCTCAACAAGCAGATGTAGGGACTCACACGGATGCCCTGCACAGTTCAGATACAGTAACTCCAGCTCTACTCAGTCGCTTACCACCTACTCGGATGTGTTGTATGCCTGTAGTTTAAGGAAATATCCGACCCAGATTTAATGGACATGCTCCACCTCAGGATATCCGACTCCCTTGGAGCTACACACTCCAGGGACATATACCTCAGCACAGATGTTAATAGGACATGCTGGAGGGACATATTTTTATCCCAGAGGCTCCACTCACTCCGGATTGTAATCCCGGTTTTGCATGGGCAGAGCCACCCACTGACCACCTACAGGAGACATCTTAACAAGTGGATGGGTGATCGTATGTTTACCCATGGGATATCTTCTGGGTCCCTGCTAGACAGAGGCACAATACACTAAATGTAAATGGGCTATCTTGTGTGACCTACTATTCACAGGCACAGTGTTCTACTTTGACAGGGTTGCGAAATCCAAACACACTCTGGCTAGGCTTGTACATGCCCTAGGGCAGATAGCCTAGTATCAACCTCTGAACCTATGATAATGTTCAGGATGCACAATGTTTATTGCTGATACTGTTTGCAGGTTTTATTGTCTTTGCATTCCCACTTTCTATGAACAACTTGGGTATCTGCAGAACGTATTTCATTATGACAGGGTTCCACTATATTATATATGTGTCTGTTGTCATATAACTGTGTGCACAGGGCAGATTGCTGGATAGTGAGAGGCTGCTGGGTTAACACATGCAACTGCTTGATATGTGTGGCCCACTGCTGTACTCTGACATGGCCTAAGTGTGTGAGCATGCCCAGTTCAGACTGTCAGTGTTCTGTTGCCTGACATTTGTCTCATTTATTCAAGTGTGTGAGCATGCCCAGTGTAACCTTTCAGTATGTTGCTGTCTGAGGTCCACTACATTTGTTGATGTATGTGCACATGTCCAATATTAACATTTCTACTGTGTGTGTTGAAAGTCAGGTTCTATTCTTACTGCGGGACTCACCTTTGTGTCATAACTCGACAGGGATTATGCTGTGCCTGCAGGGTTTCCAAGGAATACTTTGCATAGACTTATCAACATTTCTTCATACAGGCTGACTACTGCAATACTGTCATGGTTTAGTGTTTCAGTACTATGGCTATAGTGCATAGTGTTCTGGGTTTGAGGCCCATCACTGCTTTATATTTTCATACTGAGCAGACCAGACTGCTTAAGGGCCAGTAGATCAAATATGTTCAGCTATGCCCTACTTAGGTTCATAGGTTCATACTAGGCTATCTGCCCTAAGATGTAAGTAATCCCCGGGGTAAACCTACGATCTCCCATCCACTCGTCAAGATTCCTCTTGAAGAGAGTCAGTGAGGGGCTCTGCCTAACATGGACTGGGATTCTATTCCAGAGTGAAGGGAGCCTCTGGGTTATGAATCTGTCCCTCCAGCATGTCCTATTTATTTCTGTGCTGAGGTTCAAGTCCCTCGAGCTTGTAGCTCTAAGGGATTTGGATTTTCTGAGGTGGAGCATGCTCATTAATTCCGGGTTGGACATGGCTTTATACGTCAGGCATAGATCGCCTCTAAGTAGGTGGTATGCAACTGAGTAGAGCTGGAGTTTCTTTAACCAAGCAGCATATGGCATCTGTTTGAGTCCCATGATCCTCTTTGTGAGGTACTTTTGGGGTCTTTCTGGTTGCTGCAGGTGTCGGGTAAGGTACATCCCAAATGGGGCATTGTATTCAATTATGGGCCTGATGAGGGATGAATAAAGGGGCACAATGACCTCCCTCGATCTAGATGTGAATCCTTTCATGATAAGGTGGGCTATATAGAAGGTCTTTCTAACCACTTTGGCAATGTGGTTGTCAAAGGAGAGATTACTGTCAACTTGGGTCCCCAGGTCCCTAATTACTTCTTCCGTACTTAATGGATTCCCGCCTATGTGGTAATTTGTGGGCACTTTGTTTTTGCCAAAGGGTATGACTATACACTTTTTAGTGTTTAGCTTTAGGCCATGGCTCTGGCACCAGTTATCCATTTCTATGAGACCCTTTTGAAGGATGCTTGTGTCAGCTGGAGAGTCAACTATGGTGCCCAGTTTGCAGTCATCTGCGAACTTGGTCAGCCACAGTCCTCCCGTGTTAGCCTGAACCTCCGAAAAATATATACCAAACAAGAGTGATCCCAGGACTGAGCCTTGTGGGATGCCACTTGTAACTGGTTTAGAGTCTGATATGGCTCCAGCAATTCTGACTATGTGGGTTCTGTCCTGGAGCCAGTTTGCAACCCATCTTATGACATAGGGGTTTATATTTAAGCTGGAGAGCTTATCTATGATGCCCGAGTGGGGTATTGTGTCAAAGGCTTTTGTGAGGTCCAGGTAGGCTGTGTGGACTACCTTCCCCTCATCAATGGCCTTGGTGACTGTTTCAAAGAAATCAACCAGGTTTAAGAGGCAGGATCTGCCCTTAACAAAGCTGAATTGGGTAGGATCCAATGTCTGTTGGTCCCCAATGTCTTTGTTTATGAGTTTTATGATGATCCTCTCCATTGCTTTGCAGACCAGGCTAGTCAGGCTTATGGGGCGATAGTTTCCAGGGTCTGTAGAGGCACCACCTTTGTGGAGTGGGACCACTGTTGCTGTATGCCATTCTTTGGGTACATATCCTGTAGTAAGGCTGAGATTGAACAGCAGCTTTATGTGGGGGTTTAGCTCTTCTTTTAGTTCACGTAGGACGCAGCCCGGGACACCGTCTGGTCCCATTGATGCTATGTTTTTTGCTTTGGAGAGGGCGGCTCTCACCTGAGCATCTGAGATGTCAGGGAGGCAGCACTCTGCTGGGATAGATATTTGCTCTTTGGGGTGGGAGGGGGGGGGTTTGCACTGAACTTGTCTGCCAGGATGTTGGCAATGTCTGTGGGTTCAGAGTATTTTTTGTCATTTTGGACCAACGCTGAGCATATCTGGGAGTGGCCACCCAGGTTCCTAACATAACTAAAGAAGGCCTTGTGATTATCTTTAGTGTCCTGTGCACTTTTTTTCTCGGAGCTGGCCTTAGATGATTTTATGAGGTATCGTAGTTTTTTGCTAGGACTGATCAGAGATGCCTTCCCTTTCAGGGATTTTGCTCTATCATGTAGTAGCTTCTTCCTTCTGTTGTACTGCTTATTTATGGCTGGGGTCCACCAGGCAGGATGCCTGCCTTTGGAAGATTGGGTCTGGGTTTTGTTTGGGATAGCATGATCCATGCATTCCTGAAGGTGTCAATAGAATGCATTTATAAAGGATTCTGCAGTTTGAGCCATAGTTTCCACTGGCCCAGGGGCCTTGAAGGATTCCACCTCGGTTTTGTGAAGTGTGAAGTTAGCTTTTGAGAAGTTTTTCACTGTGGTTTTCTGGGCTGTGGGTGGGATCGAGATGTGGATATCCAGTGAGATTAATTTATGGTCCAATCTTACCAATGAGGGGAATACCTCTGGTATGGAGCATAGCGTCACCATGTTGGTGATGACCAGGTCCAGTATGTTATGCCCTATTGTGGGGGTGGTGACTAGTTGTTCCATAGCATTTGAGTTTATAAATTCTAGGAACCTTTGGGCTAGGGTGTTGGGGCTTGAGTAATACTCCCAGTCAATGTTTGGGTAGTTGAAGTCACCCAATATAATGGTGTTTGGAGAGACCTTCATATACCTAGACCCAGCTTGTCCAACATTGCTCAATATTAACCAACATTGCTGGACGTTGGCCAATATTACTCAATTTTGACCACAGTTGTGCCAGTTGGTGTGTGTGATTTTTTTTACATATATTACATGGTGGCAAATGCTGTTTAGCACTACTTTATATTGCTTAACACATGGCAATCATGCCTCAGGTGGTGCTGCAGGGCTGGCTATGTCAGATGCACATACTGCACTCCCTATACATGTTTGAAAGCAGGTAGTGTCAATGTAGGCATCCCTTTTACTATATGTGTGAGTCAGAGAAGGGTATCATTTCCAGAGTTCCTACTGAGCCAGTGTATGTGCTATGCATTGCCTCTTTGCCAAGGCCAAAGCATACTGGGCATGCCTCCTTCTGCCTACTGGGGCAGGCTCAGGTTGTTCCTCCTCCGAGTCACGCTCTGCCTGTGATGGCCTTGGCAATGGTGGGGGGCTGTTTGGCCCAGGCCTATGCTGGTCCTGCTGCAGCTGTTTTCGCTGGATCATATTATGTAGCATAGCACATACCATGACAATTTGGGTAAATGTAGTTGGTGAGTACTGCAAGGCTCCACCAGATGTGTCCAGGCACCAGAACCGTGACTTGAGCAGCCCAAACACACGCTCGATTACATTCCATGTTTGTGTGTGTGCCTCATTATGGCGTTCCTGTTCAGGTGTGTGTGCGTTTCTGATGGGTGTCATCAGTCATGGCTCCAGTGCATAGCCAGCATCCCCCACTAGGTGACCATGTGGGATGTCCCCGTTGGCAAATGTCTGGTACAGCTGCGTCAGATGCCAGATATGGGAATCATGGTAGCTTCCAGGGCAGCCAGCTCACACATTCAGTATTATGCCCTGGGCATCACACATGACCTGGCAGTTGATGGAGGGGAAGCCCTTGCAGTTGAAGTAGACCCTACCCCGCTCACTGGCTGGTGCTTTGATGCATATGTGCGTGCAGTCTATTGCACCCACTACCTCAGGGTATTCCGCTATTTTCTGGAAGAGATGCATATTGCTGGCCAATACCTCACGGGAATTGGGGAAATATACATGATCACTGACATGTGCTAACATGGCATCCAGGAACTGGTGCAGTACCCTGGATGCTGATGCCTGTGATATTCCCATCATATCACCAGTTGGTCTCTGGAAGGTACCTGTTGCTAATATTCTTAGGCCATCACATACCTTGGTTTCCACTGAGATAGTTTCCCCTCTGTTGGTTCTGTGTGTGAGGTGTGGCCTGCACAGCTCAACAATTTGCTGCAAGAGGTCTCTGTCCACTCTATAGTGCTCCACTATCTCCAGCTCATGTAACCCCTAGTAGGTTACCCTGGGCCTGTACACTCTTCTCTGTCTCCTCACTGTGGGTTGTCCAGCAGCATTTGCATTATCACCACTCTCAGCATGGTGCATATGTTGCCTTATAATAGCAATGGCAGCCCCTAACACTTTTTGTCTCAGTAAAGGTTTTTCAGTTTTCACTTCTATTAGCTTACTGCAGTGTTGCAGTGTCTCTTGAGAGAAACATAATGGGCTTTTGCTTGCAGAGTTTTAAGTGCTGGGCTGGGCTAGTGTACTGCCTGTGTAATTGCCTGTTTCTGATTGTTTTCACCTGCTAACTCTGCTAGTACTCCCTGGTAATTTCCTACTATTTGGTGTGCTTCCTTTTTCCTTTCTTTTTCCTCAGGGGGAGCGCCACGCACACAAACGCAAACACGCGCACAGCAGCTAACACGCACGCACACATGCTTACACGGACTAAAACTTGCTTATTCTTGTTAAAACGTGCGCACACCAGTGCAAATGCACTTACAACTGTTTACACAGCCTTTCATATGCTTACTCCGGCTTACACGCGTGCACACACACTTACACGTGCGCACACTGTCTTACTCGGGTTTACTGGCACGCACACGCATGCATGCACGCTCAGCAAGAAACTTTGGTGTTATCCACGGCATACACCTTCAATTTCTTTACTTTACCTAGCCTACCTGTTGACACACCTCTTTCAATAATATGTAAATGTCAGCTGACACATGCCACTCTGCTCCAATGAGCTTCACTTCTTTCATACCATACCCCCTTGTGATGTCACCTATCTTCTACTCTGTTACTCCCCTTATCCTACTCCTACACTCCACTGACTGTGCTCATTTGCTATGTAATCTTGTGATTCACTATCCTAACCCTCATTTGCATAGGATTGCCTACTAATGCTTGGTTACATCTCTTAGACTGAGCTTCTCCCCGTAGCCACCTCTACTCGGTGGCCATGTTGTCTTCAGCCTGCCATTCACTTGCATTGTAAATTAATATCAGCAATAAAATCCACATTTGTGGATCTTAATTACTGATTTTCTGTTTTTTAGGGCACAGCGCGTTTGCGTGGCGCTGCACTATCCTTAAACCCCGGAGATCGGGATGAATGAAAAAGTTATTTTATTTTTATTTTGCATCACTTCACATTGCCAATGGCCGTATTTTTGGCCATTGGCATGCTTCCTCCTGTAAATGCATCCTTTTTGTGGAGCTGTCATGGCTCCGTTTTGCTATTTGCAGAACCGTACTCAGTTGTCAACTGAGTACATTTCTACAGATAACACTACTCCTACTTGGACAGGTTCGGGTTTCCTGGATCGCAAATTTACCTCATTTGCATAGCTTTCACCTGCAATTGAGGTAATTTGCATATCCAAGCCCTGTCCGTGTAGGACTAGTTTTGAGAGCTCTGTTGCATGCCCCTACCAGCTGTTCCTGGATCGCTCGGTGGGCATGTTGGCTGCATGGAGTCTTACTCTACTCTTAGACTCTGTGCAAGCCTTTGTGAATCCGGCCCATAGTCATATATTGTTTTGGCTCCACAGTGCCTTAATCCTTTTGATAACAACCTTAAATGTTTGCAGAATATTTTCAGCTTGCAGTTTGCCATTTATATAGTAGTAGTTATGCATTAGGTAAGAGACAATGTGGGTCTAGCTAGCCTGCTAAAGTACATTAAATTGTTAACGTGTACAGGTCATTGTGTTGACTATACATTTTTTCAACAAAATTAAGTTATTTTGTATGAAAGTCCATTTTTGCTATGGTCTACTTTATAAGAAGTCCATTTTATCAAAACAGGCAAGTGGGATTGTATTAGGTGTGCGTGTGTGTGTGTGTGTGTGTGTGTGTGTGTGTGTGTGTGTGTGTGTGTGTGTGTGTGAGTCTTGTGTAGTGGTAGCATTACAGAACAGTTTTTCTAAGGTAAGGTGTAGGGTTAGGGTAATGCACAGGGGCAGGGTTACAGTTAGAGTTAGGGATAGCATGCAATATTAAGGTGGTCCAGGGGAGCGATATCTGCATTACAAAATCACAATAATTTTGAGTCTATCCTAGTAAGTTTTCATCTTTTCTGTCTTCCTTAAATTTCCATCTTAGAATCCATACGTGATCTAACAAGTAATGAAAAAGCAATCTGCTGTAAGTTTTGCATTAAAAATGAATGATTTGAATGGTAATGTCTTTTAATAATGCTGCATCTGAAAGCAAGGGGGAGACAATTCTGTAGACTGGAATGGCCTCCATACCTTCTCAGCATTTAGAATGCTTAAGAACATGACACACATAAAGCTAATAAGAATGTATTGCAGTTTGCACTGAGGATTACAACTATAAGATGTTAATGAGCTGCTTGTTGTAGTTAAAGGTACAGTTTGATTCTTTCCACTTCCTTTTACCTACTGTGAGTCTAAGTACATCATTTGGGCCAGAAAATGCTCTTGGGTCACCACTGAAAAGAGCTTTTACACTGTTAAACAAGTAAATAAAATGTTAGGGATAAAAATGTATATAAAACTATGTAAAAATCAAATGGCAATAAAAAGTAATAGACAGTATATATATATATATATATATATATATATATATATATATATATAAATAACAGAAGACATATGTTTGTGTGTGTGTACGTGTGTGTGTGTGTGTGTGTGTGTGTGTGTGTGTGTGTGTGTGTGTGTGTTTGTGTGTGTGTGTGTGTGTGTGTGTGTGTATGTGAGATTTGGGAACCTCAGGGCTTTATAGAACAAGAAGAATAAGAAGGAGTAGGGGTTTAAGGGGCCCAGATTCTCAAAAGCTTATATTTTTTATTGATTGTGAAGCCTAACATACTGTCTAAATCTAATTGGCTGTGTTGCAGTATTCATCAGAAGATGAAGGTATATTTCCACCTTCTAGTGTCTGATTTCCAGGCTGGTAGTAGCTTAAATTAGAAAAATGTTTTCACTGAGGTTTCAGCTGTCTTCTCCTGAAACAATGATCATATGCAATCTGATCCCCTTGACCAGATGTTATGCAGCACTTTTACCTCACTAGGCCTCTATAATGGTGCCAACCCAGGGCAGAACTAGAAAAAACAGGACTTTGTGCTTTGAATTAAATTTGGTCATTTTCACCATCCAGACAACACCTTTGGAAAGAAGGCACAGATTCTTTTTTTTTTTCCGCAGGATCAAAAAAAAAAAAAAAAAAAAACATATTCAGGCATTCTCATGTGAACAACATCCAGATCATTAGGACTGTTGCTAAATTGTCTCTGACTAAGTAAGTTAATAATGCAGTTCTCTTGGTCTGCCCCCGATAAAGGACAATTCTGTGTAGTGGGCTTAACCAGTTAACAAATAATTAATATATATATACTTCTTTTTTAGTAGCTTACACCCCCCACACTTGTTTCCTGGGTGAACTGGGACAAAATATAATTATATGACTGCAGAAGAATGTACCTCAGTAAGCTGTAGACTTTAGAAATGCATCAGAAACACAAAAATAGACGTAGTGTATATTTATTATGTATTGCATCATGTCTAGGACATGGCATCCATTCTGATCTAATTGTCTTTTTTTCGACAAAGGAATAATGAAGATACCCACAGAAGTAGCACATTTTTTCTTTCCCAAACTTGTAGTTAATAATTAATATGTCAAAGGTGTGACCCCATCAGTATTTATGCCTGATGCCCTTATTTAATCACCCAACTTTCAATGGGCAAAATTAGTTGCACAACTTTCTGCTGAAATGTAATTTAAACAGTTTGCACAGACTTTTATAAATTAAATGTCCTATTGATGTTTTTCTAGTGTATTTATGTGGTACTTGTTGAGGTTTTAAGTTCTAGTTAATTTCCTGATATATTGTAGTTCAGTAATAAGGGTTATATTTGGATGACTATACTAATAGTTTGGTTATATTTATTTGTTAGTTTGTATTTGATTTACAGAATTAGACCTGAATCCCTCTTTCTCATAATGCAATTTCCTGATTGACTAGCTCTAGTTAATGTTTATTATTTATTTATTTTTTTAATGTTTAAGTTTAATATGAGTGAGTTTCATATCTAGAGGCTTATTTTCTCTTTGTAACCCGTGAACAAATCTAGCATGTACCTGAAAAATACAAGCATACCTTAGCAAAATCAGAATCCTTCTATGTAGATAAATGTAAAGGAATGTCAATCCTCTGTGTTCTACAAATATACAAGTACTCTCACCTTCAAGTTCCCTAGCTACATGGTTACCTTGTTATGGTGTAGACTTGTGCCTCTGAGGACAGTGAAGATGCGAATGAGGTATGAATTCATTAGAATAGCTGAATCCAAAATGTTTGGCTTCATGTTGCAGATATAAACACAATGTAGGCACCACCTCAGTGTTTGTTGCTAATGGATTGCAACTGCGAATGCTTAGTGGGAGGGAGAAGGAATATACAACAATTCAGACTCCCTTATCTGCAGTGGATGGGTAAACCAGGATCCACTTTCAAAGTGTAGAAGTAATTGTAACAAGCTTTGAAATGGAAATGAGAAACACACATTTCTCAGCTTCTGTTCAATAATATCCAAACTGCCCTGCCTTTGTTGAAAACTGTATCTTATTGTCATGTATAATTCTTATATATTTTAAGGACAATAATACAGAATGCCTTACAAACTGCATGTCTGAGATCAGTGCTCAGATAAGAGAAGAATGACACAATACAAAGACAAGACTGAGCTGCATTGCTGCAAACAATATTCATAAATGGTTGTGTGATTGATCTAACACATGTACAAACAACTGTGAGTGTACAAGTGTTATATGTTTTGATAATACTGTGGATGAAATTGTATACACAGTGATTTGTATTCCTGTTGTAAAGCTGCTTCTGTGGCAAAGATCATGTGTTAAGTACTGACTTCCATACCTCTCAGCCTCTTAGCATAAAAAAAATCTGGACAAAGACAAAATAATGAGGGACAAAGCCCCCAAAATAGAGACAAACTTTAAATATTGCTCTTACAAACTTAACAAGTTGTTATAATAAAAGGTTTTGTGTTACTGTGTATTTTCTGAATGATATGAAGTCTGAAGCCTAAATGCCTGCTATTATTTTGTGAATTCATTCCTCACTGATTTGCAAAAAAAATCCAGAAAACCGCAGATTTCATGAGGAATAGGCCAAAAATATGAGGCAAAAATCTGAACATTTTGCAAAAATCTGGGCATTTGAGAGGTATGCTGAGTTGTCTAGCCAGTGTACCTAGTTATGTAGGTTTTCTAATCTCACTGCACTCAACTGATGTGTCTGTGTCTGTCTAGTCAGAGGAGCATAACTGCATATCCTGCATTCACCAGTACAATCCCATGGAGTACCAATATTTTGACAGTTGCATATGCCTATGCAACAACATTTTCTCTCAAACATCCCATGATGATGTCATTCACTATAAATTTTCCTGCTGAATTGTATGGTGCTTGTATGAAGTATGAGTTCATTAGTTAGTGTACTTAGGTAGGAGTTTTGTTCTCACTGCACTCAACTAGTATGTCTGTGTGCTTGCTCAGGTGGTTGACATCTAGGAGACCATTTTACATCTGTATGTGGCACACTGCTATTACCATTCTCTTCTCACCAGACACTGCTGATGTCATCACATGTAAATTGTTGTCCGACACTCTCCTACTCAGATTTGTGCTGTTGTGCTTGCATTAAATATTGACTTCTCTAGCTGGTATCCTTAGTTAAACAGGGGTTCTGATCTCACTGTAGTCAACTTGTGTATAGGCGTTTGCTTGTTTAGTTGGTTGACATTCAAGAAACCATTTTACACCTGCATTCAAGGGACTGCTATTACCATCCTCTTCTCACCAGACACTGCTGATGTCATCATTTGCAAAATGTTGTCTGGCACTCTCCAAGTCAGACTTGTGCTGTGGTGCTTGTGTAAGACACTGAATTCTCTAGATGGTGCACTTAGGTAGGTGTTCTGTTCTGACTGTAATCAGCTGGTGTGTGTGTGTGTGTGTGTGTGTGTGTGTGTGTGTGTGTGTGTGTGTGTGTGTGTGTGTGTGTGTGTGTGTGTGTGTGTATGCGTGCGCGCGTGTGTGCGTGTGTGTGTTTTCAGTTGTTTGACATTCAAGAGTCCATTTTACATCTCCATGTGGGACACTGGTATTACCCTTCTCTTTTCACCAGACTCTGGTGATGTCATCAGCTATAAAGTATTCTCCAACACTATAAAAGACAGATGTGCTGTGGTGTTTGTGTTAAGTAATGTGCTCGGTACATAGTTAAGTAGGGGTTCTGTTCTAACTACAAGCAACTGTATGTGTATTTAACAATCCCTATGGTAACAATTTTAGAAAAATATGTGAGTCCACAGCTATGTCCAACCTTCCTCCAAACATCTTGTTGTAGCATACAATTATTATGTCATCCTGTGTAATATGCACTTTGACAGTATTCCAGACAAACCTGTGCTATAGCAGTAGCATTAACTACTGTATTTGTGAGGTACTCAAATACACATTTGGGAGTTGTAATCTGACAGCAGGCAACTTGTTTGTCTGTACATACAACTATCATTTTTGAGACAATTCTACATGGAGATGTAACTCTGCATCCATGTCCTATGCTCTGCCCAGCATGTTCTCAGCATGCAGTGATGCTGTCATAATCCATAAAGTGCAAAGTGACAGTGTTACAATCAGATATATGTGGTGTTGTTTCTGTGCCTTCACAAGTGTAATGTTCAAATCAGGCCCATTCTACTGCTGTGCATGTGGTTGGTGGTACATTATAGTCACTGTGGTCACTGTTTGATCTTTGGAATAGTTCTTTATTTCAATACCACTTAGGGTACCTTCCATGTTGCCCCATGTATCTTCTTATTTCTCCTGGACACATGCAGAAGAATGAAAAATCTCCTCATGTCAAATATGCATGCACACACCATGAAGCAGAGTTCTTTCCATGAGCCTCTGCAAGTCATCTCCCGACCAGTGCATATGTGATTGCTAATTCTGCCATGGTGTGGTGCACATGTCCCATGTGGACAGAGGTAGGATGTAATGCAATCCAACAAATATACACATACACAGAATAGTCTTACTATCTTCAATAATACAGATTTATGGATTTTTATTTACATGGTATAATAAATGTTAGGATTTCATGTGATGTTGGCTATGAGCCTAATAATTTCCTATGACCCTATGAATAGTTGACATGTCAATGCTACTGTCAATGACGTGCTATATTGAGGTGTGGATGTACAGTATTGCTACAAGAGGGTATTACAATCTGTGATGTGAGCTAATGTATTGATGGCCATTGTTACCATTGCATTACATGCTCCTTCTATAACAGTTGTAGTAATATGCCCATGAGAACAGTTGACATGGTATGATACACTTGTATGTATATTATTGGTGTATTAAGACATGTGTTGTAGTGGAACAGATCAACCATCTGCACAGTTCACATTCCGCCATCACAGTGACACTTTCAGTATAGCACGTGTGCATATTTCTGCATACCATCATTACATGCTGTGTGACACACTTCAGTATAAACTCATATTTATTATATGGTCACATAAGTCTTGTCTTATACACATTTTATTATGCTGTGATATACACAACCAATGTATCACATCAACCCTGTGCAATTAATTGTATGTGTCTTTGTGTTGCTATACCCAAGGATTACTGAGGTGGTCAGCAGCACCGTTGTGTGACTATTAGCATTTGTGTCAGGAAATGTTATGCATGAGCCACAAACAACTGATCTGTAATGTGTCCCGATATGACATCAGCCCGCTCAAACACAGCTTGTCCATTAAAGACATATAGGCATAGTTTGTGCAATTGATGTAAGTACACGACATTGGTACAGTTGTACAACTTTGTGCATAGTACCAATGTGTGGATGTGATGAAGGACCAAATTTGCATTTGTAGATCTTTTCACAAATCATTATTTCAATAAATTTGAAATCTTAGGTGGAATACACAACTAAGCACAGATCTGCATGTGGATGCCACCAGGCATACCCAACCAGAGGAAACAGAGAATCAGCTAGCTGACAGTTTGCCTCACATGTCACCACCCTGTTGCCTCTGGCCATCAGCCACAGTATACATGCAAACATTGCTCAGTTTCTATTCTAAGGAGGGCAGCACATCTGTGCACTCTCTATGGCTAATAACACAAAATCAATGTGCCCTGACAACATCACAGGTTGTCTATAACATGACTTAAAACTTGACTTAACAGACACAGTTTGATCCATGCTTCAACACAGCCTCCAGACGGCCTATGTTCCCATAGAAGGTTGTGCAGCAAAATGCATCATTCTGACTGGAGTGACCCTCAACTGATGCATGGAGTTATAGAGACATCCTGACTCTCCTGATCTGTGAGGTAGACTGACAAGTCATCATGGACCTTTACTAAAAGGACACAGGTAATATCCTGACTGTGTGTGAAAGACTTGTGATTTGGTCAGGCTATATATCTGTTACATCTGTTAGGTGTCCTCAAGAAGATTAACAAGGGCATGCATGATGATAACAATATCATCCTGCATAGCTTGACCTGACCAAGGCATTTGACACAAATCCACACTTAGGTATTAATGAGACACTGTCACAAGTGCACAAAACAGTCGCATAAACCAGCACTAAGGTAAACTGTTGAAATACAAAATAGCACATAAAATATAAATTCTGGATACGGATATTTTGAGTAAAATGCAGCAGCATAATTTATTTCTCACAAAAACACAAAGCTTTCAGGAAAAAATCCCTTCTTCAGTGTCTAGAACAATTAAAATCACAGCACTTTTAAAGCACTCCAATAAAACATGGCCCTATCAGAATAACTGACTTGTCCTTCTTTTTGTGCCTGGGGAACAATACACTATATAAATTAGAATTAGAAAGTTAGAATTGGGGGAGTTCACATTTACAAAGAGGCCAGTCACAAGTGCAGTTCCTCAGGGATTATTCCTAGGACCACTCTTTTTTGCAATTTACTTCTCTAAATTCAATAGGCCAGATTCACAAAGGCTTGCATGGAGTCTTAGAGTAGAGTAAGACTTCATGCAGCCAACATGTCCGCCGAGCGATCCAGGAACAGCCAGTAGGGGTGTGCAACTGAGCTCTTCAAACTAGTCCTACATGAACAAGGCTGGGATATGCAAATTACCTCAATTGCAGGTGAAAGCCATGCAAATGAGGTAAATTTGCGATCCAGGAAACCTGAACCTGTCCGAGTAGGAGTAGTGTTATTTGCAGAAATGTACTCAGTTGCAAATAGCGAAACGGAGCTGCGTCAGCTGGAAAAAAAACATACATTCACAGGAGGAAGCATGTCAATGGCCAAAAATAAGGCCATTGGCAATGGGAAGTGATGCAAATTAAAAATAAAATAACTATTTCTTTTTTACCCCGATCTCCAGGGTTTAACCATAGCTCAGCGCCGCACAAACGCGCTGTGCCCTAAAAAGCAGAAATTTAATAATTAAGATCCACAAATGTGGATTTTATAGCTAAAACTAATTTACAATGCAAGGGAATGGCAGGCTGAAGACAACATGGCTACCGAGTAGAGGCTGCTAAGGGGGGAAGCTCAGTCTAAGAGATGCAACTAAGCATTAGTTGGCAATCCTATGCAAATGAGAGTTAGGATAGTGAATTGCAAGTTTACATAGCAAATGAGCAGAGTCAGTTGAGTGCAGAGTAGGATAAGGGGAGTAACAGAGTAGAAGATAGGTGACATCACAAGGGGGGTATGTATGAAAGGAGTGAAGCTCATTGGAGCAGAGTGTCATGTGTCAGCTTACATTTACATAATAGTGAAAGAGGTATGTCAACAGGTAGGCCAGGTAAAGTCAAGAAATCAAAGGTGTACACTGTGGATAACACCAAAGTTTCTTGCTGAGCGTGCATGAGCATGTGTGTGCGCCAGTAAACCTGAGTAAGACAGTGTGCGCATGTGTTAGCGTGTGTGCATGCGTGTAAGCCAGAGTAAGCATATGTAAGGCTGTGGAAACAGTTGTAAGTGCGTTTGCGCCGGTGTGTGCGTGTTTTAAGGAGAATAAGCAAGCTTTAGTCCGTGTAAGCATATGTGCGCGCGTTAGCTGCTGTGCGCATGTTCACGCTTGTGTGTGCGGCGCTCCCCCCCGTGAGGAAACAGTAAGGAAATAGGAAGCACACCAAATAGTGGAAGTTACCAGGGAGTACTAGCAGAGCTAGCAGGTGAAAACAATCAGAATCAGGCAATTACCCAGGCAGAACACTAGCCCAGCCCAGCCCAGCACTTAAAAGTCTGCAAACAACAGTCAGTTAGGTTTCTCTCAAGAGACACTGCAACACTGCAGTAAGCTAATAGAAGTGAAAACTGAAAAGGCTTCACTGAGACAAAAAATGTTAGGGGCTGCCATTGCTGTTATAAGGCGACATATGCAACATGCTGAGGGTGGTGATAATGCAAATGCTGCCGGAAAACCCGCAGTGAGGAGATGGAGAAGAGTGCACAGGCCCATGGTTACCTACCAGGGGCTACATGAGCTGGAGATAGTGGAGTGCTATAGAGTGGACAGAGACGTCTTGCATCAAATTGTTGAGCTGTGCAGGCCATGCCTCACACACAGAACCAACAGAGGGGAACCCATCCCAGTGGAAACTAAGGTATGTGTTGGCCTAAGAATATTCACAACAGGAACCTTCCAGAGACCAACTGGTGATATGATGGGGATATCACAGGCATCAGCATCCAGGGTATTGCACCAGTTCCTGGATGCCATGTCAGCACATGTCGGTGATCATGTATATTTCCCCAATTCCCGTGAGGTATTGGCCAGCAATATGCGTCTCTTCCAGCAAATAGCGGAATACCCTGAGGTAGTGAGTGCAATAGACTGCATGCACATACGCATAAAAGCACCAGCCGGTGAGCGGGGTAGGGTCTACTTCAACCGCAAGGGCTTCCCCTCCATCAACTGCCAGGTCATGTGTGATGCCCAGGGCATAATACTGAATGTGTGAGCTGGCTGCCCTGGAAGCGACCATGATTCCCATATCTGGCATCTGACACAGCTGTACCAGACATTTGCCAATGGGGACATCCCACATGGTCACCTAGTGGGGGATGCTGGCTATGCACTGGAGCCGTGGCTGATGACACCCATCAGAAACACACACACACCTGAACAGGAATGCCATAATGAGGCACACGCACAAACACAAAATGTAATCAAGCATGTGTTTGGGCTGCTCAAGTCAGGGTTCCGGTGCCTGGACACATCTGGTGGAGCCTTGCAGTACTCACCAACTACATGCACCCAAATTGTCATGGTATGTGCTATGCTACATAATATGGTCCTACGAAAACAGCTGCAGTAGGACCAGCATAGGCCTGGGCCAAACAGCCCCCCACCATTGCCAAGGCCATCACAGGCAGAGCGTGACTCAGAGGAGGTACAACCTGAGCCTGCCCCAGTAGGCAGAAGGAGGCGTGCCCAGTATGCTTTGGCCTTGGCAAAGAGGCAATGCATAGCACATACACTGGCTCAGGAGGAACTCTGGAAATGATACCTCTCTCTGACCTGCACATATAGTAAAAGGGATGCCTACGTTGACACTACCTGCTTTCAAACATGTATAGGGAGTGTAGTATGTGCATCCGACATAGGCAGCCCTGCATCAACACCTGAGGCATGATTGCCATGTGTTAAGCAATATAAAGCAGTGCTAAACAGCATTTACCATCATGAAGTCAATGTAAACAAAATCACACACACCAACTACTACAAATGTGGTCAATGTAGAGTAATACTGGCCAATGTCCAGCAATGATGGTTAATATTGAGCAATGTTGGAAAAGCTGGGTCTAGGTAAGGCATAGCTGAACAAAAGCCAACATGCTCATATTTGCTCTACTGGCCCTTAAGCAGTCTGGTCTGCTCAGTATGAAAATATAAGCAGCAATGGGCCTCGAATCCAGGATACTGTGCACTATAGTCATAGTACCGAACCACTAAACCATGACAGTAGTGCAGTGCTTAGCCTGTATGAAGAAATGCTGATAAGTCTATGCAAAGTATTTCACGGAAACCCTGCAGGCACAGCATAATCCCTGTCGAGTTATGACGCAAAGGTGAGTCCTGCAGTAAGAATAGAACCTGACTTTCAACACACACAGTACAAATGTTAATAATGGACATGTAGACATGCATCAACAAATGTAGTGAACCTCAGACAGCAACATACTGAAAGGTCACACTGGGCATGCTCACACACTTGAATACATGAGACAAATGTCAGGCAACAGAATACTGACAGTCTGAACTGGGCATGCTCACACACTTAGGCCATGTTGGAGTACAGCATTGGGCCACACATAGCAGGCAGTTGCATGTGTTAACCCTGGAACCTCTCACTATGCAGCAATCTGCCCTGTGCACACACTTATATGACAAGAGACACGTATATAATATAATAGAACCCTGCCATAAGCAAATATGTTCTGCAGAAACCTAAGCGGTTCATATAAAGTGTGAAAGCAAAGATGACAAAAACCTGCAAACAGTATCAGCAATAAACATTGTGCATCATGAAAATTATCATAGGTTCAGAGGTTGATACTAGGCAATCTGCCCTAGGGCATGTACAAGCATAGCCAGAGTGTGTTTGGCTACTGCAACCCAGTCAAATCAGAGCCCTGTGCCTGTGAATAGTAGGTCACACAGGATAGCCCATTTATGTTCAGTGTATTGTGCCTCTGTCTAGCAGGGACCCAGAAGATATCCCATGGGTAAACATGCGATCACCCATCCACTTGTCAAGGTGTCACCTGTAGGTGGTCAGTGGGTGGCTCTTCCTATGCAAAACTGGGACTGAGTGGAGGCTTTCTGATAATAATCTGTCCCCCCAGCATGTCCTTTTAACATCAGTGCTGAGGTATATGTCCCTGGAGTGTGTAGCAGCAAGGGAGTTGGATATCCTGAGGTGGAGCATGTCCAGTAAGTCTGGGTCAGATATTTTGCCTTCAACTACAGGCAGACAACACATCCGTGTAGGTGGTAAGTGACTGAGTAGAGCTGGAGTTACTGTATCGGAATTGTGCAGGGCATATGTGTGAGTCCTTGCATCTGCTCGAAGAATAACATTTGTGGCCATTACAGTTGCTGCAGGTGTCAGGTAAGGTACATCCCAAAGGTGGCATAGTAACCAAGCATGGTGGTGAAGAGTATAGGGGCACAATGACCACACGTGATCAACATGTGAAACCATGTGGGATATGGTGAGCTATGTAGATGTACTGTATAACCACTATGGCAATAGGATTGTCAAAGGCGAGAGTACGAACAGGTCATGTTCCCAAACCCGTAACAACTACTACTGTATGTAATGGATTACAACTTATGTGGTAATGTGTGTGCATCTTGTCATCCTCAAAGGGGATGACTATGCAACTAATGGCATGTAGCAGTGGGCCATGGCTCAGGCACCAGTCAACCTATCTCTGTGAGACCCTGTATGAGTATGCATGTGCCAGTAGGAGAGCTGATTATGGCACCCAGTTTGCAGTCATCTGCGAACATGGGCAGTCATATCCCTCCTGTGATAGCCTGTACATCACACAAATATATACTGAACAAGAGAGGTCCCAGGACTGAGCCTTGTGGGATGCCATGTGTAACTGGTGTATAGTCAGACATGGTACCTGCAACACTGAGCATGTGGGTGCTGTCCCTGCTCCAGGTAGCAATCCATCATGTCAGATATGTGTCGATATTGATGCTGGTGAGCCTATGCATAATGGCCGAGTGGGGTATTGTGTTGAAGGGTTGTGCAAGGTCCAGGCAGGCTGTGTGGACAACCATTCCAACACTGATGGACCTGGTAACGGTTGAAAGAATATGGACAGGTCCAACAGGCAAGATCTGCCCACAACAATGTTGTAATGTATAGGAACCAATGTCTGTAGGTTTCCCATGTCTATGTGCATGAGTCCCATTACAATACACTCCATAGCTTTGCAGAACAGGCTAGTTAGTCTTTTAGGCCGATATTGTCTGTGGTCTGTTGTGGCAGTATTCAGTGGAGCGGGACCACTATTGCTGTACGCCATTCCATGGGTACATATCCTGCAGTAACTCTTATATCGAACAGTGACGTAATGTGAGTGTTATGTCTGTCATGAAGGCTGTATACGACACAGGCCGGGACACCATCTGGTCCCATTGATGCTATGTTGTCTGCTGTGGGGAGGGCAGCACTCACCTGTTTACTCGTGATGTCTGGGAGGTTACACTCTGTTAGTATGGACAGTACCACCTTAGGGGGGATGGGGGGACACATCTGCACTGAACCTGTTTGCCAAGATGATGGCAATGTCAGTGGGGTCAGGGTATGTTTAGTCAGTATGCAGTAACACACAGCATATCAGTGAGTGTCCAGCCCGGTACCTGAATCAACTGAAGAAGGCCTTGTGAGTGCCCGATGTGTCTGGTGCAATTGTCCGTTAGAAGCGTGCTTGACATAAATACCCGAGTGATTGTAGCAGTCTGCTAATACAGATCACAGATGCCTTCCCTGTCTGGGATTGTGCTCTATCATGTAGTAGCTTCCTCCATTTGTTGTAAAGCATATTAATGGCTGGGGTCTACCAGACAGGTCCACTGCCATTGGAGGAGTGAGCCCAGTTGTTATTTTGGATGTAACAATCCATGCGATCCACTAGGTGTTCATAGTATGTGTATGTAAAGGATTCAGCAGTCTGAGCCATACTTACCACTGACCCAGGGTCTCTGAATGATACCACTGTGGTTTGGAGGAGTGTGACGTTTGCTTTTGGGAAGTTCACCAAGATTACCCAGGATGGGTGTGGGGACAGGATATGGATGTCCAGTGAGATAAAGTATGTTCTGCCCTTACCAATGAGGGGTATATCGCAGGTGTGGAACATAGAGTCCCCATGTCGGTGATGATCATGTCCAATATGTTGTCACCTCTTGTGGGTGTGGTGACCAGTTGTGCCATAGCATATGAGTTTAGAAATAGTAGCAACTGTTGGGCGAGGGTGTAGGGGCCTGAGTACTATCCACAGTCAACGTGTGGGTATTTGACATCACCCAATATAATGGTGTCTGGGGTGACCTTCATATTGTCCAATGTTCCCAGGCAAGCTGAGTGAGGTTGCTGAGTTGGGGAATGTGGTCTGTAGCAGGCAACAAACCAAAAGGCAGATTTGCACAATGTTAGGTGCATATGTATGGTCCGTGATGCATTGTGCAGTGCTACCAACCCGGTGGTATGTGTATCTGTGATGTATATGGATACTCCCCCTACTTGTGTTGGCCATTCCGAGTTAAGTGGTCAGAAAGCATGGTACGAAATACAACCTGCTAGTGCTGGTGTGCATGTGGGAGCCTGAACCATGTGTCTGTTAGTGCACAGATATTGCTATCCTCCATACTGAGGAGATTCCTGAGTGGGTGCAATTTTAGGGTAATACATCTGTTGTTGAGCAGCATTACCCTCAGTGTCGTGTACTCTGTAATGTCAATGGAGGTGGTTCTGTCCTTTGAGCCCTGCTTAAATAGGGCAGTATGGTCACAGCAAGTGCCCTAGCCAGTATTCAAAAGTCCAAGGGTGACAGCTGCAAGCTGTCCATAGGGAAGCTACGTGGCATGTTGAGTATGTCACCCCAGGGTGACAGACACTGTATCCCCTTTGAATAACACCAATATGCTAGCCAACTGTTAAATGTGAACAGTTTGTTGGTATACTGTGACATCATACTTGGTGAGTGTAAGATGCTAGACAAGGTCAGGGTAATACTGGGCTGGGCTACATGATCACAGAGTTCCTCTATGTTTCATGTCATGTGGTCCAGGGAGGAACATCTGAGGTTGTACTCACCAGCATGGACAATGATGTAGCCAGTCCTGGACTTGCTTTGGAGTGACCTGAGTGCATGTGTTATGTGGCGGATCCCGGAACCTGAGAGACAGCTCAAAGTGACTATTCCCTTGTTTAGCCTGGTGAGTGGGATGATAGTGTGTTTGACATTAAGTGTCACCTATAACAAGTGTATCAGGTGTGTTGTTTAACCCAAAGGTCAGTGACTGTGTGGCACACTGACATTGTGAACTGTGTGACATGTGGGCATTGTAGTGGGGTAGCAGTTGTATGTGTGTCTGCTTTGGAGGTCTCTGCTGCTTAGGCAGAGTGTATGTAGAGCCTCTGAATATGTGTAATAATGTGGTTTGTTTTCTGTCACTATCGGTGTATTTGAGACTGATATGTGGTGTGTGTGGTCACCCTCACCACCTGATAGACTATGCCAGTCATGGGTCATGAGAGCTCAGCATCCTGTATGTCAATATTGTTACATCTCCCACATATATGTGAGTGTGATGTGAGGAGAAGAGGGTTGTCTGTGTACATGAGGCAGATGTGACATTGTGTCATAACCACAATATTCACTAGCTGGACTGGAGAGTACACATGAAACCAACCCCTGGACATGCCAGTGTATTATGATGACATACTCTGTAGCCTGATCACAAAGGATCAGTAGGGTGTTAAGTGTGTAAAAGAGTATAACCGGGATTAGTGCTCAGGTTTGTCGGTGTTTTGTAAAGAGTAGCTGAGAAGGAGTCCAGACTGAGAATCATGACATGTCCTTCATCTATGTAATAAATAGTAATGTACACGCATATATGTGCTGAGTCAGGGATAACTGTACCTTACTGACATTGCCGACATCCTGTCAGACAGGCCCATGTATACATACCCACGCCCCACCACTGACGATAGTCCCTGACATCATACCAGGAGATATCACGTGAAGAATGGCTGAACAGCTCCCCCCAAAGCCAAAAGCATGGCAGCAAATGGATTACATTGTTTCCCAATATGTGTCATGCATGCACTACAGAACAAACAGACCCTGCACCTGAACAGTCTGTTGAGCCTCACCCACTCCACAGGACCTGGAACCGTCAAATGTGTTACAGCAACATATGGCACTCCCCACATGTGTGGGTGCACAACACACCATGGGAAGTATAGTCCAGTAAGCCTATAAAGTCTGATCTGCAAGGCCATGGAGTGCATCATGGCAGAAGTCATAAACAGAGCTATTGGAAACTGACAAACACACAGCCCTACCAACTGTGGTATGTTCATGTGTAGATCATGGTTCCCAAGCATGCTACACCATCTGCAAGGCAGCCACCCAGGACATACATCACGGAACAGAGCTACACATATCCCACATAGACTTTGAACAGCTCTTCATCAACATCACAGACACATGTCGTATCCACAAAACCAACAATCTGTGCATAGATATGTGTTGACATATGAAGGGATGTCAATGTGTCCACAGATCACACAAGGTGAGACTCATGGGGTCCTGTACAAGCTGTTGATACCTGCCAACCTACATGGATCATTCCTGGGATTGCATAAAAATGTGTACACACATTACCATGTCCAGTCTGATGATATCATCATCCTAAAAATATACCAGGAGAACAGAAACCACCCAATAAAGCATATAACGGGCTGTGTTAATGCATATCTCTCTGGTATCATAACATAGTTAGGTAGGGGTTTGAGTCCTGCAAATACCAAGTGTGTGTGGTGGGGGAGATGTGTGTGATTTCCTATGAGAGGAGTAGCCTTTTTGGAGACTGGGAAAACACATTAAAAGAGGTACATCCCTCTTTGGAAAGTCTGATGATGTCAGCATCCTACAAATATTCAAGGAGAACAACAACCTCCCAGTAACACATATAGCACACTGTGTTAATGCGTGTCTCTCTAACATAATAACATATTTAAGTAGGGGTTTGAGTTCTGCAAATGCCAAGTGTGGGTGTATGTGTGTGATTTCCTTTGAGAGGAGTATCCTTTTTGAAGACTGGGAAAACACATTAAAAGAGGTACATCCCTCTTTGGAAAATCTGATGATGTCAGCATCCTACAAATATTCAAGGAGAACAAAACCCACCCAGTAAAGCATATAGCGTGCCATATTAATGCGTATCTTTCTAGTATCATAACATAATCAGGTAGGAGTTTGAATCCTGTAAATGCCAAATGTGTGTGTAGGGGGATATGTGTGATTTCCTTTGAGAGAAGTAGCCTTTTTGGAGATTGGGAAAACACATTAAAAGAGGTACATCCCTCTTTGGAAAGTCTGATGATGTCAGCATCCTACAAATATTCAAGGAGAATAGAAGCTACCCAGTGATGCATATAGCGTGCTGTGTTAATGCGCATCTGTCTAGTATCATAACATAGTCAGATAAGAGTTTAAGTCCTGCAAATGCTAAGTGTGTGTGTGTGATTTCCTTTGAGAGGAGTTGCCTTTTTGGAGACTGGGAAAACACATTAAAAGAGGTACATCCCTCTTTGGAAAGTCTGATGATGTCAGCATCCTACAAATATTCAAGGAGAACAAAAGCCACCCATTAATGCATATAGCGAGCCGTGTTAATGCGTATTTCTCTAGTATCATAATCTAGTCCGGTAGAGATTTCAATCCTGCAAATGCCGCATATGTGTATGATCTCCTTTGAGAAAAGTAGCCTTTTTGGAGACCTGGAAAACACATTAAAAGAGGTACATCCCTTTTCGGAAAGTCTGATGATGTCAGCATCCTACAAATATTCAAGGAGAATAGAAGCTACCCAGTGATGCATATAGCGTGCTGTGTTAATGCGTATCTGTCTAGTATCATAACATAGTCAGATAAGAGTTTTAAGTCCTGCAAATGCTAAGTGTGTGGGGGGGTGTGTGTGTGATTTCCTTTGAGAGGAGTTGCCTTTTTGGAGACTGGGAAAACACATTAAAAGAGGTACATCCCTCTTTGGAAAGTCTGATGATGTCAGCATCCTACAAATATTCAAGGAGAACAAAAGCCACCCATTAATGCATATAGCGAGCTGTGTTAATGCGTATTTCTCTAGTATCATAATATAGTCCAGTAGAGATTTGAATCCTGCAAATACCGCATATGTGTATGATTTCCTTTGAGAAAAGTAGCCTTTTTGGAGACCTGGAAAACACATTAAAAGGGGTACATCCCTCTTCGGAAAGTCTGATGATGTCAGCATCCTACAAATATTCAAGGAGAACAGAAGCCACCTAGTAATACATATAACATGTTGTGTTAAAGCATATCTTTCTAGTATCATAACATAGTAAAGTAGGGGTTTGAATCCTGCAAACACCAAGTGTGTGCGTGTGTGTGTGTGTGGTGGGGGTTGTGTATATGTGTGTGATTTCCTTTGAGAGGAGTCACCTTTTTGGAGACTGGGAAAACACATTATGATTTCCTTTGAGAGGAGTAGCTTTTTTGGAGACTGGGAAACACATTAAGAGAGGTACATCCCTCTTTGGAAAGTTCGATGATGTCAGCATCCTACAAATGTTCAAGGAGAACAGAACTCACCAAGTATTGCATATAGTGCACCGTGTTAATGCGTATCTCTCTAGTATCATAACCATAGTAAGGTAGGGGTTTGAGTCCTGCAAACGTTGAGTGTGTGTGTGCCACAGGTGATCAATGCAGTGTGGGTTTTGCTTTTACTATGGTATGACATATGTTTCAAACAGTATGTGCATTGCACACATCGGGTATCTGTGTGTCAAAAAAATTTGTGTACAAGTGACCTCAATCAGTACATAGGTGTGAAGCCTGCATACTACATGAATACATTTGTAACCTTCGACAGATTGTGCCGCTGCTTCCCAGATCAAAGGTCACATATGTATGTATGCATCAAGCCCGGCCAATGTAGTGATCCGTGGCCAAGGACATCCCTGCCACACACACTCATGACATGTACTATAGAGTACTGTGAGTGAGGGTAATTGCCAGGATATATGTCAGACATGTTCATACACAACAACGATTGGCAATAGTGGACAGTCATTATAGGTGTGCACCAGCCCTGTGGATATGCATGCAGGCCCTAATGTGTTATGTAAAACACAGAGGGACCCCACAATACCTATGGATATGTGGATACCAAGGGACAGATGCCATAACACATGTCTGTCTGTACACAATGGTGCTCAACATACATGTTCAGGGCTACCACCTATGTGGTACTGTCAGGATAGTACGTATAGTAAATGTGGATGACTATGCCATAGACGGCGTACTGCTATACAGCATGTATTGGACAATGGGTATCTGTCTGTATGGTACCCTTGTGTAGGATATGTGTCCCATCCGGGGAATGCAGTGTAGGCCAATGCATGCATTTCCAGATGTGGATGAACATATCCCTAGTGGGTTTGCATGTACCCAAGAGGGCTATATGCCCCACAGGTGTGGTCCCAGGAACGTGTGGCGGTCAATACCACTGGTTACTGTTATAGTATAGTACTAGAAGGATCCAACTGTTACTGAGTTCCCTACAACTGTGAGTCATTTGTCAGGACATCATCTAATGATTGGTTATAGTCATGCTGTTGAGGTGGTGTATACTACCAGACTGCAGATCATTGACAGATATCAGTGGTATCACCCACAGCATAGTGCCAACCCATGTCTTACACACATGTGTACCCATGTTAGTACATATCTGTAGTAGAATGCATACTGGCCATCGAAAGATACCATGAGATGTTAACAATGTGTAGAACAGGGTATGTCGCACATCCCACGTGTCCACTATGCACGTACATGCAGACAGTGTGCACACACCATGTTCACAGATGTACACCCGCTAATTTGCAATGCACACATCACACACGTACTGTCCACTCACTAACACATGCCGGCAACAGTGTACACTTCAGCTTACTGGCACATGGGTGGACAATACATACTCAGACCTAACACTGGTGTAAACAATGCTACAATGACTATCAGAGCTGTGATGCATAATGCCTGCTCAGATATACCTACAAAGATATCAGTACACATTCCTGTTGGCAACTTGCTACTATTGCTATACTGCTATAATGTCACCCTGTGCATCAGAATCATGTTAGCCTATTCCTGCATCAATGTGACAGATGACAGGAGGTGGCACAGGTGTCATCATATGCACAGGGTGTGTTGTAGGTTTGCCAGAGACCGACATTGACCCATCCAATTGGCATGTCTGTGTGTGTGTGTGTGTGTGTGTGTGTGTGTGTGTGTGTGTGTGTGTGTGTGTGTGTGTGTGTGTGAGGGACAACAGTACTGCATGGGCCAATGTTGATGTAATGTGTGTGCGTATGTGTGAGCCTATTGTATGGTAAATGTGTGTGTGTCTGCATGCACACAACTCCACCATGTGGCTGCCATATACAGGCGGTTGTGGGACAGCCACAGACTGTACCTGCTAGGCCATACAGATCATTGTCTCCGGCCACGCACACTGTACCTGTGCCTAGCAGGGGTGCTACGGGCAGTATCTGGTACCAACCCTGACTGGGTGCTATCAGAGGCAGAGGTATAATGACTGGACCCATGTCCCTTCTGGAACTGGCCAGTGCCATGTGCATGTGGTCTAGTAGGACGGTCAATGGACAGGCCAGCCCCAGCATTGCTGGGGCTGGTACTGCCAATACGGGAGCAGCTGTGATCCATGGTCTGTATGCGACGACTGCCAGCTGATGGTGTTGCTGGCATGCATCTGTGTCAGCTTCTCATCCATCCCACACGGTCCTGGCTCATGGCTAACACATTGTGGAGGACATCTAATGTCTCCCTCCAATGGCTATCAATGACCTCGGTGTAATTCCGGATGGCATCAGCAAGGTCATGGATGCTGTCATTGATAGCAGTGTAATGGGTCCTCTGCGCCCTTAGTCCCTGTTGGGTGTACCGTTCCATACATGCCTGTGCCTGCATTACAGCCCGGAACATACTGGAAGTTGTAATACCTCCGGGGGCACGTTTGCCAGGGGCAATATGACCAGTGGTGTTCCCCCGAGAACCCTTGGACATCCGCCTATGCGGTACCATTCCAGTAATCCAGCTATGGCTGCTGTGAGGGGATGCACGTGCCATAGGTACCACACTCTCCTGGTCAATGCCAACTCCATGCTCTCCCTCAGCTACGGCCATTGGTGATGAGGGATGTATTGGCAATATGAATGTGCACATAGATAGGGTTGACCGCTGTGTACTGTCGATTGGTTGACCAATGATAGACCCTGTCAGACCTTCCTGTGCCACAATACATGTCTCATCATCTCCACTATTAGTGGCGGTGACATCAGGTTCCCTGCTGCATTCAGCCACCCCTAACTCAGCA
The DNA here is from genome assembly GCF_019279795.1 of Protopterus annectens. Classification (NCBI taxonomy): domain Eukaryota; kingdom Metazoa; phylum Chordata; order Ceratodontiformes; family Protopteridae; genus Protopterus; species Protopterus annectens. Next base: position 746,247,843 of record NC_056725.1, on the reverse strand, counting down.
CCTGTGGAAGGAAGACAGGAAACACACTTTACAATCTGTACATGATGTAAGCACACCTGCACACATGCACACATGTACACATGCACACATGCACACATGCACACATCCACAATGTACACATGCACACATGCACACATACACACATGCACACATACACACATGCACAGAAATACACTGCTCACCACAGCACATACACACACACACACACACACACACACACACACACACACACACACACACACACACACACACACACACACACCAGCAATCCAACACATACACAATAGTGGGTGATGGTGGGTGACAGTATCACAAGGCAAACAGTCACCACACGTGTCAGCATGCAGACCATGTGTTGCTCAACACCATGCAGTGCAAGTGTAGACAGCCCTATCTAATGACATTATACATGGATTTGATGCATGTGTGTATTTGTTCAGTGATTGGCTACACCCTGGAACACAATGTGTACATGGACACAACATTGCTGTGCAAGTATTATCTGCTCTGCAATGTCATGTGCACCATCACTCAGTGGTATACATACCATGGCTGCATGTGTTATCTGTGTGACACATAGATTGCCATGTCTGATGACAGTGTCTGTGTTCATAGCACATAATAGTGGGCACAGGTGTAGAAAATGTATGCAATGTACAGACATGGGTTGAGTGGTGCATGTAGACATGAAGGAATCCCAATGCTCAACATGGACATTGTACAGTGGTTATGGTGAGTGTGGGACATATTGCAGATATGTCGGTGCCAGCCATGACATGGCATGCTACACGACTGCAACATTAAACACCACACATACCCAAAGTATGTCATGTGACCTATACACCCAATAGCATTCCAGGACATATATGTGACTCTTTGTACAGATGGAGACTGCTGTACAAAATGTGTATACTGGCATATGTAAGCACACACACAACATGCTATGCATAGTTTGTATAGGTGCTTATGTTTGCACACACAGAACAATAAGGTGCACAGCAAAGACTGCTATGTGTAGTACTGTGGTCACTGTAACCAGATGGGGTGTAGTACCATGTGCCATCATCATCATCATGCATCTTGTGGTCACTCACAGCTACTATTGTGTGATAGACCACCACCTAGCATGCTGTACCTGAACTGCAGTGCCATGGCTATGTTCACTATTACACAGCCACTTTGTACATGGGTGTATGAGGTGCCCCATAGGGAGCATTGCCCAACATGACTGTGTTATGTGTTGAAGAGTATTGCACAGCCCCATGATAGGCTTCTACCCCTGAGCTACATCATGTGTGTGTGGATGACATGTGGGATACTGAAGTGTGACCTTACAGCAGGTGTGTGGTTATGCCATATGTAGCATGACTGTGTACTGCATGTGATAAATGTGTTATGTTGTGTACAGGTGTTGCAACTATGCCTATCCAATGTGCAGTATGGGGTTGCCACAACTGTGTGTCATGCTCTGTGTATTGCATGTCATTGAGGCAGCTACTGACATTACTGAGCTGTGCAACGTCTCACAGCAAACATGCATGGCATGCATTATGTGTAGGTGTGTTACGTGTACATGGCCTACACCTCACCTATGACATGCATATTTCATTACCAACATTGCAGGTATAACACACTCACCAGCATGGATCGGCTGCCCTGCTGTCACAACAGAGGGACCTATGAGAATATGAGAGAGTTCATCAGTTGCCACAACTGTGACATTGCTACAGTGGGTATGCTAAACTGCAGTACAACAACAGTCAACAGTCAAAGGTGTAGAGATATTATTAAAACTATCCATATTGCACAACACTAGGCAGCGGAACTGCTAAACACGTAGTACACATCTCACGTAGACATAATCTAACAATACAGTTAACTGTAGTCTACAGATAGGGCATGTTACTGCTTGCTCCAGGTGGATGTACTGGGTGGCTCTGGCCTCCATTACAACACATGTCAGCGGTTGATGTAGCTGTTGTCCTGGAGCCATCACGCTTAGGAGCAGCTCCTCCACTCTGGTGAGGGGGGGATGAATGGCCACCCCACCACCTATAGCAAGCTGCTGTCTTTGGATATCAGACGCACACTGCTGGACTTGTCTAATTAAATCACTGCAGTGATGGTGTACCTGCTCATATGTCCTGTTATGCATGTCTATGCCATTTACCTGACAAACAAGTTCCTGCCACAGTGCAGTCTGCTCCTGCTGGTGCTAGCTGCTTCTGGAGAACAGCATTGTGTACTGCTGCAATAGGCTTTGCAGTATCACCTCTTCCTCATCCGCTGTGTACGCTGGGTTGTGTTGGTGGGCCATCTGGCTGAAAAAGATATGAACAATATGTGTGAGAGTGTCCTGTGGCACACTTTACACCTTTACCCATAGATATCACTTTACTGACATATATACCATCCTATTGTCTGTCAGAGGTTACACACGTTCAATGCCACTTATTGGTTCTCAGGCCACAACTAACTAACACTGCCTGGCAGACTCTATATATCACACCACTATACAACAGTACCCAACACACTGTTTGTGACACATTGCACAACCTCAAGACAGGGGTGTATATCACACCAATGCACGAACAGAGATGTCATCCATTGCAATGGATGTAAAGTATAGGTACAGTAGTACCAATCAACCACCCTAGTCATTGATGCCATAACCCTGCCTAACAGATGTGTACAGTTGTTACTATAGGTGGCATACTGCTGTAACAGACTATATATGTTGCTGGATACACACGTTTACCCTGTAACACACATATGATTGCAGCCATTGTACAGGCATAATCACACACACATCAGGCAAAAATACAACACACCACTGTATGCCAACACAGATGAGCATTACCTGTGTACTATACGGTACTGTGTGCCACTACTTACACACCCTTATGCCTACATTCTGTCCACTGTGCAGAATACAGGAAACACACATGACAGTGTTTCCAAGCAATGTGAACACACACCATACTGTGCTGTTTAGGCCTACAGCTTCAGGTAGTACTACAGTTCATATTGGTGATGGACTCACCAGCAGTACCACTCACTAAGCATACATGTATTGCTTTAGCCTACAATGAGACACCACATTTGTCAATGGAGAACTACGTCACATCATATGCCGTACTACTATGTCTGCCTAACAGTACATTACACATCAGTTGCTGTCCTCACAGCTAGGATAAGCACTACCATGTCAGATACAACATCACACTAAGCTATCACACCTTTACAGACCTTGCACACATTCAGGGTTACACTTATTCAACCTCACATAGCAGCTATTGCATTAAGTACATGTGTGAGTGCATAGTGTCATAGGTAGGTAATATGCTATTGGCCCTAGGGCCTACGGCAGCCTAGCCATATGCTACCCTGGCCTTTGACACACACGTACTTTGATTTCACTTGCCCCTGCCAATCTGAACCACTGAGGTGTTTCCTGGGGTGTATTACCAATCTCCCACACAATCATCAGGGGTATTTATAACAACTGCTAAGGAGGAGCCTTGTTTGCTATTGCTATGTGGTCTATTCCAGTGTATGGCATATCTCTGAGATGGGAACCTATCCCTCCAGCATGTGCTGTTTAGTGAGCTGACAAGGTTTAGGGCCCTAGAGCATGTATCCTGGAGGGATTGTGATATGTTGCCATGGTGGTTGTCACCCAGCTATGGGTGTGACATACCTCTGTATGTCCAGCAGATGTCACCTCTGTGTGACCAGTATGCAATACAGTGTAGTTGTGGTTTTGTGAGTTAGTCTGCATAGGACATCTGTTTGCAGCCAGTACTACCCTTTGGGAGGTCTGTCTGTGGCCTGTTCACCTGGTGTAGTTGTCATGTGAAGTACATACCACACAGGGCATTGTGATGAGTAGAGGGGAACTCTACCCTATACTTCCATAGATGACACACCTGTTGTTATGACACATATCACACAGACAGATTACAGGTGTAGTGTGGCACTGTCTTCATCAAAGCGGAGGCTACTGTCCACCTGTGTCCCATGTTCCCTTGTCACACCTTCACTGTTAGGTAGATATCTACCTATGTGGTAGTTAATGGGTACACTGTTTTGGGAAGGTGGAATGGCACTGCAGTATCAACACTTGTCTACAGTCCATGCCTTGGTCACCACACACCTGTTGCGGTACATATGACCCCGTGTCTCTCTGTCTCTCTCTCACTCTATATGTATATATATATATATATATATATATATATATATATATATATATATATATATATATGTATATATATATATATATATATATATATATATATATATATATATATATATATATATATATATATATATATATATATATATATATATATATATATATATATATATATATATATATATATATATATATATATATATATATATATATATATATATATATATATATATATATATATATATATATATATATATATATATATTATATAAATACACATACATGTACACATCCATTGCTGTACACATGGATGTAAATATAGGCACATGTACAGTCTACCTTTCATGGTGGGGATATCACTTATGAGACAGTTGTGGGATGTACAGGTATGTGATTAAATTGCACAGTGTTGTGCAGAATGCATGTGGGTGTCCTCAGCCCTTGTAGCATTAGCAGGCCTCACTGGCTGTAACACAGCAGATCTGACAAATCTGTCCCACAGCATTTAACCACCACATGACATATATCAACACTACCATAGCTGGCCTTAGGCATAGGCCAACTGGGCGGCTGCCTAGGGTGCCAGTCTAGCAGGGGTGCTTTTCCACTATTTATGTGGTATAGTAAGACAAGGATGGGGGCACCAGGAAGTGTGGTAGGGGTGCCGTGGAGCCCTTTTGCCTAGGGCACCAGTTGACCTAAGGCCGCTCCTGAGCACTGCATGCTGTTTTCTAGGCCACACACTACGACCTACATGGATATATGCACATATCAACCTTCACTGACAGATATCTGTCCACCCTTCACTAACAGTTGCAGTATGTCCCTTGCCCTATGCACATGTGCAGATACAGATAGATACATACTGCTGCCACACATGGATGATTTGCAGTGTGTAGAGTACTCTTCAGGAACATCTACAACATGCCAACACATACATGTGAGTTACATACCTTACCTTTGTATTTCCCTGCTCCGTGTGTTATGGTTTTGTAGTTTTTTTTTTTATTGGTGGTTTGTTTTGGGTTTTCGCCCTCTATTTAACTTTCTGTCTCAGTTTCTCACTCTGTTCTGTCTCTGTCTCAGTCTGTGTCTGTGTCCGTGTCTCTCTCTCTCTCACTCTCTATCTCACAGCACCTGCAATGATATAATTGCATGTGTGGACTGCAGGTACAGCCTGCTTTTCTAGGTATCTGCACTTGTGCATGTGACAGCCTCTGCACAAATTGCTGCCCACCATTCAGTAATTGCATGCAGCCTGCTGTTTGGTGATTGCATTACTCACTGTGATTGCAGCCCACTGCTATAAAATGCTAGGTTAGGTAGGCGTAGCCCTTTCAGATTTCCAAGGTGGGGCCCATGCTTGTTTGCTCTGGACACTGTTGTGTCAGTCTGAAGGTTGGTATATGTCTCTTATCTGATGCTGGGGTTGTAGCCAGTTATATGCATGTTGCACTCAAACTTGAATGTTGCTGCTTCCAGTACACACATCTCAGTGTAGACATGTACGCACCCCTCCAAATGCTAACACAGGATACATGGGAGTATGTACTTTTTTCTCACTTACACAATTAACTGCCATACAAATGTGGTTATTGCACTGTATTCCTGTGGCCAGTATTTATCCTGGTCTGATACTGTGTAGTGTTTGTAAGGTGCTACTGTAACAATATTCCCTGCTAGGATGGCTGGTTCTCCTTTCACAGTCATGTCATGCAATTCCACAACCACTGCTGGTAAAGACCCACAGAAAAGGATTTGTGTTATGCCAGTCCTAATTTCTATTTACATTCCCTCATTGTAATACATGATATATTTATTTCAGAACCAAGTTATATGTATATCTGCTGTGGCTTAGTTGTAATTCATGCAGTCTATTGTGTCAATGGTCTGGGGTTCGAGACTGGCAGAGGTCTTTTTTTTTGCTGCTGAGCAGAACAAGGGCCCTTCCATAGAGTGACTAAGGCACTTTTAAGCAGTTGTAAGTGGGTTTGCGTGATGCTTAGCTAAGCTTACACATGCGCACACTCGCTTAAACCCGCTTACTACTGCTTAAAAGTGCTTACTCCCGCTAACCCCTGTGCTAATTTCTTTTAAAGAAAAGAAAATGGGGAGATAGGAAAGTGGTGAAAAAGGGGGCATAAAGAAGGACAGACAGTAGATAAACAAGCCTGGGATGTGCAGGATGGGTGTAGGGAAGGTCCATAGCTGCCCATTTCTTTAACAGCAACAGCTGTGCATATGCAATTAATTTGGAGTGAAATTTGAAACCTTCCACCCCTGGGAGAGGGGTGAGGACAACAAAGTATGCTGTACTGCCAATTCTAATTATCAGCTTACATGTCCAATGGACATGTGTGTGAAATGGGCAGCTATGTATGGGGTGTAATTTTTTTGTGGGTACAGATTGCCTTTTTTTTTTTTTTTTTTTTCAGGTGAGAGTGGGAAGTGAGGTAGAGGAAGTAGGTATGTCCAGGGAGGTAGGTTGGGAAGGTAAACAGACAAGACAGACAAGATGCATACAGGGGCGGTGTATGACACATGGGGTGGGTGAATACAATTGACAGGGTCAGATGTTTGGAAATCGCAATCCCATGAGCCCACAGATGGCAACAGTGGAACTGAGATCCCCACCCATGGGCAGTCACCACTGCACCTTCACAGCCCCGATGGTGGCTGTGCTGGGGGCTGAGTAGGATGGGCAGGCTCTCCCATAAGACACGCCACTCTCGCCTCAAGCTGGCGTAGGGGATCAGTGACTGAACGCTGGATCTCCCTATGCACCACAACCCGGAACCTTCGAAGGGTGACAGGTGGCCCTTCTCTGCCCATGCTTGCACGGGGGGATGAGCCCCACCCCCTGCAGTGCTTCCACCCAAAGGTGGCACATGACCAATGGAGGAGGGGAGCCCGGGCTGGGCATTGGACCTGCTGGTGCTTGGTGCACTCACCAGCTGAGGAGGGACAGGTGGGTCCGCTGGGACCGGCCTTCCCATACGTTCTGTGATTAGGTGTGTTTAATTACACCATAAGCAAAACAGCATTCCAGATTAGTTGTAACAGCATGCAGTAATATTCCAATTAACCCAACACACCAAGGTTACAACATTTGAACAGCAAGCATAACACATGCATATATTGAACGACAGTGGATATTCCAACAGCATGCAGGGATGTTTGGTAGCAACAGGCCACCATGATTGCGGTGTTTAAAGAGGGCACATGCATCAACATGAATGCAAATATTTATAAAACAATAGGACATATGTCCCAACAAATATTTATGATTACACATACCCACTGAAGTGTGGAATTGCATGGTTTATGCATATACAGTAGGGTGTAGAAAAACCTCGGTTAACATCTTATAGTTACCTTTTCGTCTACACTACATTCCTAGTGACTGCAAGTGTATATCCCCTACATGTACTATTACACTTGCCACCATACATTAGGTTGTGTAATGGGTTTGGCTAGTTCAATATATGCCTGACCTATATCTGACATACTATCTGTCCAGGATGCAGATGTTACTGCTACATATTTCTTGATTGCATTTATATTTCTTTATCTACATATCTGGGATGTTTTCACATGACATTTTCACTTCGATTTGTACAGAACCCTGCATTTCTTGACACACACTCACATTTCTGGGGAAAAATAACATGCTACACGTGTGCCAGATTTACTTATTCATGCCAGCCAGTAACTGAATGTTGTGGACTGTCTATATGTTTCACAGCTACTAGCAATTTCATCACCCACTTTATATGGGACTGCACAACTCTGGGATGCCAGCACCTTTTCAAGCAGTACTGTTTGTATAATGCAAGGGTACAACAACATTTCAAACTCTGTGACACAGACACACTCCAGGTTTTAGACCTTTATTAATGACATTACACACTTTTCCACAGGCTCACTCCTTTATTTGTTTTAACGGTGTATATGGCAGACATGTTCAAGACATATTATACCTTTATTAATAGGTTAGAACACTCTTTTTTCAGGCTCACTCACTTATTTTATATGACAGTGTCTGCAGAGATATTATTCCAGACATATGTTACCTTTCTTAATGGGTTACTACACTCTTTTTCTGGCTCTCTGACGTTTTTATCTGACAGTACATGCAGAGGACTTATTCAGGCAATTTTATGGCTGTATTATTGGACTACAACACTTTCTTTCATGCTCTCTCCCATATTGTATATAACAATACATGCAGAATAATCACTAACCTGCCTGGTGGTGCAGCCTTAGCAGCCTATCAGCATAGGCTTGCTGATTCGCAGCATGGTCACCTGCAGCTGTAAAGTAAATGAAGGGATATTGAGACATACCTATCCGTTATACATACTCCATTATCAATTCTTACATACTGCATTCCATGGCTACCTACTCAGTTGTGGGGCATCCTGCATCCCACAGGCATCCTGTATCCATTGGTTCAGGTGGTCCTGCTTTCATCTCTTCAGGTCTGCACAGTGGTGATGGATCTGCTCACCAGTCCAAGGAATGCCTGTGGCACTGGTGGGGTCATGAGCTAACTGGTTCCAAGCCTCTGCCTTGTACTCCATCCCTTGGAACTGGCCCTGCAAGAGTCTTGACTCATGACGGTGGACAAGGAGCCAAACCATGTATTTCGACTCCTTGATGTCCCAACGTTGCGCTCGGAAGCATGTTCCCTCTCGACACCAACCATTCTAACTGCAGATGTGCGCTACAATCAGTTATGCCGTGTATTCCCGCCTGTGGGGATTAAATATGCCACATTTCCTGCACTTTTTTGTGATTGGCCTTTTGTAAAATTCTCGGCTGACTGCAGACCTGCTTAGTAATGGTTAAACTAACAATAGTAAGTATATGAATGTTAACAGTGGCTGTTTCCCCTATGTATCATGGCTTAGTGGTTCTGTGCTTTGCTTGTGATGCACAGAGTCCTGGGTTCAATCCTTTTCATTCATTTTATTTTCATAGTGTCCAGACAGGCTAGGGGGTGTGGCTGCATTTAAGCAACTTTGCTCTACGTTGCTCCTCGGTGCCCTACAGTGCCCTGCTTGGCGCGGCGCGCACATCCGCGCAAACACATTGCGCTGGGTAAAGCACTATTAAACTATGGGCAACTCTATTGCACTGGGTGAAGTGCTACTGAACTATGGGCAACTCTATTACGCTGGGTGAAGCGCTATTGAACTATGGGCAACTCTATTGCGCTGGGTGAAGCGCTGCTTAACTGCAGGCAATTTTATATTGGGATCCTTTAAAATATTTTGTTCACTGATACATTGGCCATTTCACTGCTTTTTAGTTATGTTTAAACATATTTGTTAGGTATTATTCAATATACTGATTTAAAAAATAAATACGAAAGGGAGTGGTGGGACTCGAACTGTGAATGCCGCTTCGTTGTGCGAACGCTCTACCATTACGCTATTGCTATTTGGTGTGATTTGCATAAACGTTCTTTCTTATGCTCTCCCATGTCAGAATTGCTAACTGAAGCAAAGCAATGGGCACACCCACGCACACACGCGCAAATATGGGCAGCTATTTTGGGAATTTTAAAAAATTAATGTTATGCGTTTTAGAACTGTGATGGGGGTTTACAATATCAGACAGTGAAGTGTTGGGTGCAGGGACATTTGAGCAGACTCACTCTTGTTTATTTGCTTTTATTTTGAACACTTACAGGGGTGTGGACATTTCGACTGCTCAGCAGTCGGACATGGCCCCTGCTTTCTTACACGGTCTGTGTAAGACTTACGGTTGAGTCAGCGCGCCCTCATGCATATTCATGGCACACTGACGTCATACCGTTCAACTGCATTCTCCGAGTAAGACTTATTAAGTCTTACACAGAGGATTCCTGAATCTGGGGGAAGGTCAATGACAAGGGATTCTGGCTGACTTAATTTGCAGATGACTGAAAATTAGGAGCAATTATAGAATCTCCCACCAACACAAATGTTCTCCAGGAAGGGCTGACACAGACAAATAACTCATGTCAGAGCTATGAACTAAAACAAAATACCAAGAAATGCATAATAGTATCCTTCAGGAAGTAATCCACTCCTGGTAACTATCATATTGACAACCCACCCCTAAGAACTGATCCAGTTGTTAGGAACTTGGGGACACACATAGACAGTAATCTAGCCTTTGATCATCACGTGTCTACAGTAGTGAGGAAATCATTCTATGTTGTGCAACTTATAAACAAAGGTATGGCCTCTATGTTCAAGGAGGTCATTGTTCCACTGTGTTTGGCATTCATCAGACCTATCACTGAATACAATGCCCCCTTTGGTATGTACCTAACCAGGCACATCCAACAACTGGATCATTCAGAGAGGTTTTTCACTAAAAAGAATACAGGGTGTATTAGTGAAGTAATATATTAGATAGAAGGATTAGAAGGGAAGAAACAGTAATAGTTAGACATAATGCTGAAGGTATGAATAGGCAAATAATTAGTGGAACAGGTGCATAGACAGTAATGTAATAGGTCAGTGCATGAGAGGAGAGAAAGCCTGAAGAGTATCAGAGTGGGTAGCAAATGTATAGAGACTGAGGCAGTTATTCTAAAGTGGGAAAAACCAATGTGGACATTTAAGTTACTGGCAAGAATGATCTATGTAGGAGACTAACCAGGAGAACAAGAAAGGTAGCCAAGGTTTATATAGATGTGATTTAAGCAGAATTTATTGGAATTGAGTTCCAGAGTTGTAAGATATAGTGAGAGCAGAGTGAGGCTCCAGAAGTGATGCATGACTTTCTGATAACAGTTCTTTGTTGCTGGAGCTGATGTCTCCAGTTGGAGGATAGTACTGTAGAGCACTCTGTAGTACTGGGCATTTGATTGTAGAGTATAGGTGGTAGTTTGGTGATTAATTGTGAGTACTAAGCTGATTAGGATGTTTTGGCCAATTTACTTGTTTTAATACAAAGCAGTGATGATTTTTATATGAAAGATTGGTTGTATATTTTGCTAGTTTGTTATAGCAGGCAATCGGTATGGTTGTATAGTTCAAGTTCATGTTTGTGAGTATTAGGGAGATATAGTGTAGTGATGGAAGAAGACAGACTAATGCTAAGGTATATCTGCTAGTATCTATCAAGTAGTGTTTGACCCTATAGAGTGATCCTATTTTTTTCGGTGGGGGGTTTGGTAAAGTATACGATTGTCAAACTTGAGACTGTCATCAGTTATGATTTCAAGAAGTTTTGTCTGACTTACAGTTTCTTTTATAGTGCTGTTTATTACTTGATGTAATATTTGTCTCTGGTTTATGTATTATTTTCAAGTGAAGAGCATCATTTGTTTTGGGGATGATGATAGGTTGAGAAGTAGATTAGAATTTTTAAACCAAGATTCAATGTTAGTGAAGGACTGTTGGGTGATTTCCTGTAACTCAGTTATGTATGAGGCAGAACAGCTGAGGGTGGAATCTTTAGCATATTGTATGAGGGCACCCATTTCAGTAGTAGTGTGAAGTTTATTTATGAAGATGTTAAATTAAAGGTGTCCATTACTGATCCTTGAGTATCCCTACCAGAGACAGCAATCCTGTTGCCATTTTACTGCTCGTTGTCGATTGGATAGACAGCTGTGGAATCAGAAGAAGGGGGAGAGTGAAAGTCGTAAATTAGCAAGCTCAGACAGGAGAGTCTAATGGGAGTTAATATAAAAGGATGTGGGTAGCTCAAGAAAGAGTGAAGAAACTAGGTTGGCCTCATTTTTGTTTTGATTAACTGTGTTACTGAAATTAAGGACAGTTATACTGGTACTCTGGTTAGGTCTGTGCCCATGCTGGGTTTTAGAGAAGAGATTGTACATAGTTATATGTTGCTTGTGCTGTGTATGAACACATTTCCTTAGGCTTTTTTTGAGAGAGACAATAGGATGGCTATGGGTCTATATTTATTTATTGTTTAGGTAGTCCTACTAGGTTAGTAGCATCTTTTCACAGGACTCCTAAGGTGGTATTTATACTGCTTCGGGAACTTTGGCCAGGGCATTAGGGAACTTCCTCTACTTTTTTAATAGGTGCTGAGGGATCTTTTACATCCACCTGAGCTACAACCAAAGCAAGTAGATAGGGACTGAATTTAACATTTCATCCAAAGGATGATACACCCAGGAATGCAGCACCCTCCCCTTTATATTGCACTGCAGTATCAGCACTTCATCAACCTTTTGTAGGAATAGAACCCACAGCCTTCTGCATTAAAGACAAACATACTACCTGTTGTATCAGAGACACTGATAGTTTACAAATTCTGTTGATGTACCACTTTTATGACATGTTATTATACAGGGTTTTTTTCCAGATGGACAGGACATCATTTTTGGTAAGTGACCAGTTGATCAGAATGACATGGGAAAGCTAGTGGCTCTGCTGCAGTTTTAGAAATTCATTTGGAAGTTTATTGTCAGCTATGGTTGTTGGTTTTAGTTTGGACAGAAGCTTTCTTATGGTTGAAGTTGACACATGGTGAAAGGAAAGGGACTGCCTGATATTTGCTAAACAGGTGGGAAATGTGAGACTAGAACAGTGGTTATAATCAATCAGGGAAAGTACTGTCTGGTTAAAATGGTCAATGAATTGACTAGCCATGGAATCATTTTTGCTTTTAGTAGTAGTAGTACCTGTTGTGGTAGTTTGGCTTGGGTGCATGTGTTTATTTAGGGATGACCACAATAATTTAGGATTATTCTAATGCTTATTTGGAGGTTATTGCTCTAAGAGTTTGTCTGTTTTAACATGGAGCACCCTCTTGTCACTGTCTCATGTCTCTGTGACAGCAACAATGTCTACCCATCATCCCCACCTGCATCACTGCTTGCAACTTCCCATCTTCTCCCACTGACTCCTTGAAATGCAGCATAGGACTTCCCATCCTTGTTCTGAGTAACTGTTCTACTTCTGTTTGGCATTTCTTTTGTCTACTGCCTAAACACCTACTCCTCTCTTTTGCTTCCTTTAGTCTCCCTTCCCCTTCCATTTTAGTTTAAAATTATGATCACTGAGGTGAAGCCTTCCACACAATCCATAAGCACTTCTGTTCCCTCATGGCTAAGATATAGCCTATCTCTTGCAGAGAGCTGGACTGTTCTCCCACAATTGTTCTATCAGTCCCAAACATTTCCTCCATTACACATGGCCACAGCCAGTCATTACAGTTCCTAATTCTCTCACTTTCTTCTGTATGCTGGCCGCTGGTATAGGTAACACTTCTGATGATGTTACCACTAATCCCTTCTCTTGTCTTCACTTTGCCACTTCACTGGTCCTGGCAGCCAGTTCAGCTGTCTTCTCTGACAGATATATATGTGTATATGTATATATATATATATATATATATATATATATATATATATATATATATATACATATTATGTTTTAGTTATGTGTAATGTTTCTTTAATTAAGAATTGATGATCTGATTATGTCATTATTGGTGGTTTATTTAAACCAAGAAAGTTTTTTCCTTCATGTTTTTTGCTTGAAGTAGGTCGTACATTGTTATGCCCGAAAGTGCTAACAATAAATTTGGAAGGTCTGGTATACCACGTTGCCTTTTTGTTTGTTTTTTGCAGTTTGGTTTTGTTTTATGATATGTGAATTAACTTTGCCCCATACCCTTTCACTTACTCTGCCCCTTGCTCTACATCCGTGCATTTCTTAAATCTTGTTGCACTCGTTATTTTTGTTGCCTGTAAAATTCCTCCTTGCTGCTTTCTAAAATGTGCCTTGGGAAACATGTTTGGCACCTCACCATATGAGGTCTGCACTGAAGACGAGCATGTGATTCAGAATCGATCTGATGCTTTTGTACCAGCACATGTATAATAATTTTATTTTAACAAATCATTTTATATACGGTAATCTTAAATTATTATTGACATTTGGGTATAACTTTTGGTATGCCATTTGTGGCTTAATATTGTTACTCTAACAGCATTTTTCTGCAGAAGATACATAAATCCATTTATCGGTCCATCTATCCAATGCTGCTGAGTTTTATTAGCTTCATCTAGTGGCCCCATGAGCAACTACCAGCTTCTAAACAGTTTGCTAAGCAAGCAGGTAACAGACATAGATTGCCATGCCTTTCTTCTGTATTATGGAATCACATCAAACGATAGTTTAATATAATCAGTCCGTCTTCTGCTTGTCTTTGGGATGAGAGAGAACTAGGGTACCTAGAGAAAACTTATACAAATAAAGGTAGGACATGCTGACCCAATACAGAAGTTGCCCAAGCCATATTCAAACTCAAATGCATATATTACATTACATTTTTCACTTGTTTACAGATATACATTAAATTTGTCGTGCACACCACAATAACAGTAAATAACATAATTCATAAATTCATAGGTGTGCAGTAGGCTAAAAACCACTGGGGGCTTTTTAAACATAGCCATGCATCCCAAACAAATCTTATGGTGACAAATATAAAATTGTTATGAAGCTGTAAATGGACTGCTCAGCAATTTGAATGTATTTCAACTGCACAAAATCTTAACAGATGAAAAAAAGAAATCTGAATTCGTTGAATTCTTATTTTAATGAACTATCTCAAAATGTATGGCTTCATAATCAATATTTCTATAAAACTCTCTTAATGGAAAAACATCTTTCATGGCAGATAAATCTATGCAGACCTAAACCGGCATATACAATTATTTGGAAGAGATCAGAACTGGGCAGTGTTAAAATACAGTGTACTTTGGAAAGAAAATATCTTGCAGGAAGTTTAAAAGACAGTCATGCTATTATTTGTGACATTGGCTGTGTAATTATCTTTTACTTACACAAGACTGACGTTTGAAAGGTGGGTCAGGCAATGAATTGAAAGTGATGCTAACACTGGTTTCTCCATACAGGGTAACCACCACTCCTGGCACATGTGGGAGTATAAACTTTTTCTCTTGTGAAACCATTCCAACTTTCATTGCCAAGCCACAAGGAGACTTCTCTGACCAAACCAAGTAATGCCTTATTAAAAAAAAAAAGAGAGAGAGAGAGAGATGTAGACAAGCTGCAACAAAATCAGTCTATGACTTCTCTTAAGAAAGATCATGATGTTAAAACTATTATGTTTTGAGTATTCTTACTGATTTTATACACATTTGCAGAATGTCTGATTGACTTCTAACTCCCATGTTGGCAAACACTTAGTGCCATTCTATTATTCTGTCACTCAAAGGTTGAGAAGAAAGATGCTTTGTCCAGCGAGAGAGTAAACGAGCAATTTCTAACATGGCAGAAATGAGATAAAATGTTTAAATGAAATGTCATTTCCTCAAAAGGATATTAGTGAAGTTGTTTTCAACCTCATTGCTTTCTTAATGATTCAGGCAAATGTAAACAGAAAGTTCCAGACAGACATCTTTCCTTAACACAGCACTCCCCTCACCCTTCATACTCAGCAAGTCTGAGCAGACTTGGGAGTTTTGTCATAGAGGTATTTCCTATGACTGCTGATTTCCGGCTTGACTGCCTGCAAGTGTTTTTTTTCCTGCATGTTACAGATGATGCCTTTACAGAGCCAGCAATCCATAATTGCATATTTTTAAAAGGAACGGTAGCTTCTGGAAATGCATATGATAACGACACTCAATATTTTAATACAGAGAAAAAGAACATAACCTCTTCCCATACACTGAAATAAAACTGCAGTTTGGAGCATACCTGAAATACAAGTTACTGGTCAAGGAGCATTGCTTTGCATATTTACATTTAAACAAGCTTTTTGCCCTTACAAGTTATTACATGTTATTATTTATTAATTTAACATACAGCTGTGAATTACATGAATGAGAGCACACTACCAGCTGTGGTAACTATGTTCCACAGACTTTCGCATATTTACATGTTGACATGAAGTTAAAATGACATTTATGTTCGTGCATGAACATTAGACATTTCACATATGCTGACAAACAGTCACTGACCCAGTTAGCCTAGGTTCATACTACCCTATACAGAACAGTGCCCAGGGATATGTTTGTGCTGCTTTCTATAGTGCTGATAATTACAGGTCATGCACACAACCTTCTGTTCTTTCTCTGTTTTTCATACTTTGCTGTAATGCCAGAAAATGGATGTGTCCAGTGTGCCAGTAGAACTACTAAATCCACAAATAAATGTACCTCCCTAATGGCTGAGATTTTCCCAGTTTTCTTTTTATTTTATTGTTATTATTGAAGAGTTTCAATGAACACAACACTGAGAGCCATGTCTAGTATTTCTACAGAGTATCCACAAGACCCCTTAAGACTTTCTCATTCACATTAACTGTTCAGCCAATAGCGTTACTACACAATGGAGCAGTAACTACAAGCCATATACAAACTATACCAGATGGTGTGTAATAAACTACTTCTGGTACACCAGTTCTTGGTATTATGGGGTTGTAAGGGTGACCTAATGGTTAAGGTATTTCCCTTACAAGCACAAGGTGCAGCATTTGAATCTCACAGGGGATAACTGGCTAGGCTTAAAGTGGCTCACAAGGGCAGTTAGCCTAGGAAACTATTATTATTATAATACTGGCAAACAATGAGTTACACCTGTAGCATTACTTCTTCTCAGGCATCATATCCACAGAGTTGTTCCAACTTAATGAAATACTTTGTTGGTCTGGTGTTCAGTCCTCCACTAGTGACAGTGAATGTATACAGTTGCAGTTTACCACATGCTGTTTTTCAGTTATTATACAACAGCATTATTTGGAAAGTGGTAGTGTGGATGGGTTTGGTAACTCATGTTGTTACTCAGGATGCTGGCAATCAGAAGGATTGCGAGTAGGGTTTATTCCTCTAGTAGGACTCATGTTGTAATGATAGTGTAGATGTGTTGCATGAGCAGTGATGCTATGCCCAAGTGCTGCATGAGGGGTGATGTTATGCCCAAGTACCATATGACAGGTGATTCTATTCCCAAGTGCCATATGAGGGGTGAGGCTATACCCAAGTGCCAGCATGAGTGGTGATGCTATGCCCAAGTGCCACATGAGGGGTAATGCTATGCCCAAGTGACATATGAAGGGTGATACTACACCCAAGTGCCAGAATGAAGGATGATGCTATACCCAAGTGCCACATGAGGGGTGATGTTTCGCCCAAGTGCCATATGATGGGTGATTCTATTCCCAAGTGCCAGCATGAGTGGTGATGCTATGCCCAAGTGCCACATGTGCTGCATTTTGTATCAAGAACTGTTTAAAGTTAGGCAGTACATATCGTGGTAGATGTGAACGTAAACATGTTCACTGCAGACGTCTGAGTTTTACATAGTACTTCTCAGGTGTGTCACTGCCAAAAGAAGCATGGAAAAGCTGACAGTCTGTCTTTCAGGTGATGGTGCAGGCTGGGACAGCATGGTGGCATAGTGGTAAGCTTTCTGCTATATACATCAATAGTGTTGACTTCTGGCATGTCTCTGGGTTAATTTCTCCAAATGCTTAGGTTTTCTTGCCCATTCTTAAGTCAGGGCATGGTCAGATTTGATTCAATCTCTGATGTCAGCCAAGAGTGTTCTTATCAGCAGCCACAATGCAGTTTGTATGGGGTTACATGTACTGGCAGCATTTTTAAGTTTAACTGTAAATTATTTTTTATTAGTCCTGGTGCTCCTACTACTATTGGAACTGTCTGGGTATCTTTCTTCCACATTACTCTTGTCTTTACTTGCAAATCCTGTTGTGAATTATGAAATGTTATGAATTTATGTCTATCATTTCATAAAACAGTATAATCACTAGGTGTAGCAATTTCAACGACCAACACTACCTTTGTCTTTTTTTCTTGGACTGCTATATCTGGTTTTCTTGTATCCATTTTTTTGAACTGTTGGTAATGGGTGATGCCAAGTGATCTGAACTTCATCACTGTTGATAATGCTTTGTGGTTCATGTTTTCAATCCTTCTCAGATACTTCTATATTGTAGAGTTTGCACAATCCCAGTGCAATAGTCCTGGCTCATTATTGATCCTTTTAGTATAAAGGCCCCCTGCTGTGAGTTTTTCATACTCAGCCACAAGATGTGCTACTGAGTCTAGTTTTGTTTTACAGAACCTGCATTTGTCTGTGCCTCCTACATTGTCTATAGACTTTGTAAACCAATGTAGATGTAGCCCACTCTCTTGGGCCACCATTATTAACCTATCATTTTTTGCTTTATATTCACTTCTCCTTAGCCATTCCTGCAACAAACCTTGGTCAACAAGAGGTTGTTCTAGATGTTCTTTGTACTTTCCGCTACTTTTATGAGCTTTCTGATTTTCTTTCCTTTTCTTTATATTTTTTAATTTGTTGTTTGTTGCTTTCAGTTGCTATCTGATTTTTGTCTACACCTGGTTTCATTTTCATTCTCACTCTGTTCTGAAATGCTTTTGCTAGGGTCTATATGACGCTATTGAATGGACTAAATAGCGAATGCTATTTAGTCAATCCGATACTGTCGAAATGTCAAAATAGCGAAGTCACGGAACATTGAATTTTTTCCCAGGGGAAAAAATTTGGTGGGCCATCTTTGGGACTTTGCCATTTCCTCCACTATGGTGCGATCTCAGAGTTGGTATAGTTAAGTAGGTCGGTGTGGGGGCCACACCCCCCCCACATGGAAGGGTGTGGGGGCTAAGCCCTCCACTTAAATTTGTGTTTAAGTTTATTTATTTTTTTTATGGAGCAGCAAATTTTTTCCCTGGGAAAAAATTTGCTGTTCCGTTTGTTCGATATTTTGTTGTTTTTATATTATGGGTACGATGAAATAGCGTTCACTATTTACATCATAAGATAATATGATATAGACGCTTTTGCTAAACTAAGCAAATATGTCATCTTAGACATCTTCTGTTTGTGATCTAGAACATTCACTATGTTTGTATCTGATAAGGTCAGCAAATGAGTACATGCATTCCCAAGACTGCAGTCTTATACATGTAGTCAGTTTCAGAGAGGCCCATACCTTCTTCAATGCGCAGGATATACAATCTTGGTATGTATTGTTGTATTGTTTATCTCTCTCTCTCTCTACACACATATATATATATATATATATATATATATATATATATATATATATATATATATATATATATATATATATATATATATATATATATATATATATATATATACAGATATATGCATGATTTAATAAAAATAAATAATTTTTCTTGTTTTCTTGTCCAACTCATTCCATACTTTTTGGAGCCAGTCAATCACACTAAAGCTATAAGTTGCAAAAGGAAGAGAAAATTGGTTTATAGCTTGGACTTTATTCTGAAATGTCAAGGCAGTTTTCAATATTAGCGTTAGTCTCTTGAAATATTCCTTACTTTGTTCTCATTTGATCACATTCTATTGCCAAATATTCATCTATTCCCAAATATGTATACTCCTCCACCTGCTCAAGGTACTTTGTATCACATTCCTGGCTTAACTATGTGGTAAGAATGCTTCCCTATCTTATGGATTCTCCACAGCCTTTTTTCCACTCCTAGCATCAATGCCCACACCAGGAGTGGACAATTTGTTATCCAGGGACCTGTACATCCAATCTTCTTTTTTTTTTGATGTACCATTTTCTATGATATATAAATAATAGTCTATATATCAATGTTGTCCTGCTGAGATTTCATCAAGTGAAGTTACTGACCAAGGCTTGAGGAAGAATTCAGTTTTATCAATGCTACTCACCTTTTCTTGCTTTCATACTTTTATTTTTACTAATTTCACCTCTTTATTTGGACACTCTGTGTCAAGTTTTCAATGTTTTTTCCAGTGTCTGCATATTTTTTCCCTCCGGTAACTGCAGTTTCCTGCCTTCTATCAAAAATATGCTAAATTATTTGCTATCCTGAATTCTCTTTTGTCTTCATATGTTGCATTTCCCCTTGTTTATGTGGCTGGGGGTCATGGCTAAAATTCATCTATGGACTACTTTGCTTACCAATAAGCAAATAAATTGATTAATTAAATTAAATTAAATTAAATTAAGGAAAACAGTGAGCTATGGTATAAAGCTGTAAAGGATCTAGGTGATTATTTAACCTTCTCATAGTTACAAGAGACAGGCATAGGGGATAAGAAACTGAACAAAATGAGCCCAGGAAGTATATGCTGATGATGTTTAAAATGATTTCTAGGAAATCTTTTTTTTCTTTACCGATTGGAACATTGCTATTGAGCAAGACAGGAAGATACTTCCCCAAGGGGCTTCTTTGTTATTGGAGTCAAAAATGCATATTTTTACAAGGGGACTTGAACTATGCTTACACCTTCTCCCTTGTGTAGCTGATCTTCAATTTATGATTCAGATTCTTTCCTTCTTTCTTGCTTCCTTTCTTTCTCTCTTTTTCTGTTCTTTATTGCTCTGTTGATTTTCTGTTTCATGTCTCCTATCCATGGATGTGTTTTTCCACCTACCCTTTGTTACTTTGCTAAGTTTGGTTAGTCCTGAACATTTACCTCTTTTCTTCTTCTTTGTCTTGTGTGCAATAATTTTTCCTTTCTGAGTAATGCAAAATTTCAGTGTGATGGGCTGTAAGTAAGTTGTATTTAACTGTCTGGTAAAGAATTATGATGGAGTATTTCTACTTCATACTGTATCCATTCATATTGTTCTCAGTTGGTTGTATTGATTATAGTATGCCTTTTTTCTTTTGATCCTAGTTGTGTTTGATAATAAGCCCATCTTGGATCAGTCCACCTTACAATTTTCTAGACAGTAGGTGAATACAAATAAAAGGCTGCAGCCGTGACAATCCTAGACAAGGATGGATAAGGATTATTCAGAGGATCTATCAGAAGAATAATGTGACTAATCCTGTAAGAATGGACATAAAATAATATAAATAAATAATTACTCAGCAGTTGTACAGTTAAATAATATTCTCCCAGTCTAGCTCTTCAGTACATCTACCTCCTATGGAATGAAAATATTAAAAAAACTACAAATATCTACAAAGAGCCATGAGCCTAATTAAAAAATAATAATCAATGAAGCTTAGCATGCACTGTTATAATTATTATTATTACTACTAAAAAAAACAGAAGACAGCCTGGTGATAGGCAGACAGCAAAATCTTTGTCAAAACAGGAGTGATGGTAAATTTGCCTAATAATTGTTTCTTTTTTAATAGATGTCTCCTTATTGTATTAATCCACTGCATTGCTGTTCTTCCTTCATTGACATTTGACCTTGTTAAGCATGATATCTTTTTCTAGTGATCTTTCTCTTCACTTATGTCAAAGGTATGAAAATTAAAATCGTGTCATTTGATTTTCCAGGGATTAATTTGTTTTTCAGGGATCCCATAGTAAATGTGATATTCTTTACAAGACTTGTTACCTTGCTGTTACATTTTTATATCAATATGAATCTTTTTCCACAAAGATCTATGTTAGTAGTCAGTAGTTGAAGATCTTATCTAAATTCTTCATGCATACTCTGCCCAGTATAATTAATGTTTGTGTTCCTTCCCCTCCACTTTTTTGCTTCATATTTTCCAGTTATGCCACTTCCCACATCCATCATTGGGTCACCAACACATTCTTCCACCCCTGGACTTTCTCTGACTCTGGGCTGGTGCCAATGTGTATCTTAAGAGCACTTCAGGTGGTCATGTTGGCAACTGCTTCTCCTGCGAGTTTTTTTATTTAATGGCCTGTCCTCATCTCCATTACCTGGCCTACATTTTGCCATTTTGTCCATGTGCTACTCCCCTCTATGGACCATACCTCCCTCCTTGCCAGTGCCTTAGACACCCTAACCATTAATAAAGCCTGGGTCACCTGGGCCATAGTTTGGGCTTTATCCCACAACATCATGGTAGTGGTTAGACATTTTTGCATTTCTTTACTGTTTGTTATTTCATAGTTGATTACTGATCCAAGTAAGCGAAAGGTGTCTACAGTTCAGCTTTCTTCTCCATCAAGAATAAATGTATTAATTTTACCAGTTTTTCGGATCTCTGCTGTCTTCATTTTAATGTGCAAACCCATTTTAAACTATGTTGTTTAATCTTGATAAGTAGATATTTCAGATTATCTTCACTTTCATCCATTAATGTTGTTGTCATATTCATAGTGATGATTGGTGCTAATTTATTTTATTTATGTTGTCATTGACTGAGTTACTCCCACTTGGTAAGTGGCCTCTTTACAGAGGAGACCCAAAGTGGTATTCATACTGGCTAGAGGAACTTTGTCCAAGGTACTTGGGAACTTCCCCTACTCTTTTCTCTTGCTGTTTTGCATCATAAGAACTAGGTGGCACTAGAGGGCTACTGCTGACTTGGTTGTGAGAAATCAAAGATGGAGGATACCTTGAGACCTGCAGCAACTTGTGTTTTGGAAAAAGCAGATTGAGACATTTCTGAAACAATCTGGACTGAGGAAATTATTGTAACAGATTTAGAAGGAGGAGGTTTACCAACACAGGATTTACTGAATTTGATGGAGCAAAGTGAACCAGAAAGTAGACCAGAAGCAGGCTGGAGTGAACTAATTGATCACATTATGGAAGCAGAAGAAATGACAGTTTCAATAGAAAAAAAACAATGAATTTTGTAGAGAAAGAAGCAGAAAACATTTGTGTATATTTGGCTAGTGGTGTAACTAGTTTTAAAGGCACATGTCAGCAACAGAGTATGAAAAAAATCTTATGTTGATGCTATAAAATGGAAAGACAAACAAGTCTGGAAAAAGAAGGAAATATGCAGCAACAGAGTGTAAGTGAGCAACTGAGAACTAAGAAACCCTTGGTGAGAATTAAAACAAAGAATGGCTTATTTAAATAGATATGGTGTTTTGGACAATATAATATTTTTTCTTTGCAATTTAGTATAAAATACATATAGGCACTGAGGACTTCTTTGAAGTGACTTTTGAAACATTTGGTTCATTAGAAAAATTCATGTCTGAGGTAGGAAGAAGAGAAGGGACTCTACCATGGAAAGACTATGGCCCTGATTACAAAATATTTGCCCTCAGTGTAAGTGACTGCTGACACTAAGAGCAGGCAGAGATCAGCTGTTTTGGAATTTGGTCCCCATACCAAGCCTGTTTATAGATAAGCTTTACACTGAAATAAGTCACATACACTAAGATCAATTGTTTTGGAATCTGCACCTATATTTTTTGACTGCAAACAAACCAACTTCAGCACAGAAACACGGCAGGTGAAAAACTTGAAATAAAACATATTTAATAAACCAAAGAGGCATAAAATGGTTAGTGCTTTCACACCCAACTATGCTTCTTCAGACCATTCAAAAAGAAAAAAAAACTACACACAATATGTTTAATAAAAGCAATTACAAATCAACCAATAAAATCACATTCCATTAAAAGACATCTAAATATTAAAGAGCCCTGACTTCTTCTAATGGGGAAGATCCCTGTATTAAGTGATTTTATTGGCTGATATGTAATTGCTTTTACTATATATATTGTGTGTAGTTTGTTTGCAGTTTGGTTTTGTTACTTTCAACACAGTTAATTCCTTGTGGGGAGTGTATTTATTTGAAGACTATATTTTTTTGAATTTGGACTTAGAAAGAAAATGAGTATACAATCCAGATCTGCTCCACTGACATTCTTGAAACTTAGTCTATTTTCTTATCTGTTTGTAGTAAAAAAAAAACAGAAAATAGGTGTGGACCTCTTGGGTTTTCGATCCTGAGTGATGCCTGCCCGGAGGGAAGGAATAACCAATTTTACAAAGCCTTTCACTCTTGATCCTAAACGGTGAACAGATTTACACGTGTAGTCAGTGGTGGAGCTAGCTCCAAAAAGAGCTGTTTTAGCCCTGTGGGCAGCTGGAGCTCTATATAGAGCTGTTACAGATCTCTATGAGCTCTGAGAAGAGCTGTTTTGTGTTTTGAATGCCCTTTCAGGCAGATGCGGTAGTTCTAAAAATAAACTGTTTTGTTTGGTTCACCGAAGCTGTGTCTGTGCCTCCAGCTGGTCTTACCGAAGCTGATACAGATTTCTGTGAGCTCTGAGAAGGGCCGATTTGTGTTTTGAATGCCCATTCGGGTGTTGGTGGTAGCTCTAATAAGAACTTTTTTGTTTTATTCTTCTTTGTGTCTCCGATTGCTCTTACCAGAGCTTTTACAGATCTCTGTGAGCTCTGAGAAGAGCTGTTTGGTGTACTGTGAGCTCTGAGAAGAGCTGTTTGGCTTAAGATGCAGATCCACGTGAGCTCTGAAAAGAACTGTTTTGTTTATGGACACAATGGGCTCTGGGAAGAGCTGCTGTTGTGTCCTTCAGTGTTCTGCAGTGGTGTTGATCTCCGTTGTCCTTCTTCTTGAACAGATCTTCGGTTCTTTTGCTATGTGTGAGTCCTAAAAAGGACAATTTGTGCGCTCCCCTATCTGTTTGTAAAGAAATTCATGATATAAAAAAGGTATTTGATGAAACCAGTGTGTGGACTTGGGGTGGAAAGTGTTAGTAACATTAAATGTGATTTAAGGAAGGATGCAGCATGTTTAAAATGTAATAAATGTTAATGGAAGAGACTGTGAGATACTGGGGCTAGCTAAAGGCCATTTTTTGTGGAGATAAGTCATTTAGTATAGCAGGGTTAAAAAGGAAGATGCAGGTGATACAGAGAGAAGGGACATACAACTTAAAAAAATGTGAAAAAAGTGTGGTAAATGTAATGGCCAATGGCATTTTTGTTTTGATTGGCCTATGTTACAGGATAAAGGAATAGCTGAAGAAAATACTGAAGATAATAGCAAATAAGACAGATCATTTTGTGAAAGAAAAATAAAACAAGAACATATGATAAATTCAGAAGAAATGGAATTGTGAAAAAGGTGTTACTGAGGAGGAAAATAGGTATGGATTACTGTGAAGAGAGGAATAAGTAGAGGGGGATTCTGACACAGGAGAAGAGCAAGAACAAAATAATGAAAAGTCAGTAGGATACAGGGTACAAAGAAGGAAAAGAAAAAATGCAAATTGGAAAAAAGCAAATGAGGAACAGGATGAAATAAAGATACAAAAATGTAAACATACTATGTGAACAGTATTAGAAATGATATTGGGAGTTAATGGTAATTGAATGGTGTAAGAAAGTGAAAGCAGAAATTATATGATTGTGTGATACAAGATATATTAAAAAAGGAATATAACTGAGGTCTTGTGGGGAAATAAGATTATATGGTCTTAAGGAAATGAAAAATGTTCAGGTATATGGATTTTGATAAGAAATAAAGAAATTAAAATATTGGCTATTACAATAATAATACCAGGTAGGATGGTCTTCTTCTTCTTTCGGCTTTTCCCGGTTAGGGGTTGCCACAGTGGATTATCTGTCCGCTCATGATTGGCAGTGGAGTTTTACAGTGTTGAGTTGCCAGCCCAGTGCCCAACCTTCCACAGAAGGCACACACATGCACAAACTCACACCTAGGGCCAATTTAGTGTATCCAATCCACCTACTGGATGTCTTTGGGATGTGGGAGGAAACCGGAGCATCCGGAGGAAACCCATGTGACCACAGGGAGGACATGCAGACTCCGCACAGAAGGCACCCCAGCCGAGAATCGAATTGGAGAACCTCTTGCTGTGAGGTGGCAATGCTTACCACTGCACCAATGTGGCTGCCCAATACCAGGTAGGATGGCGATGTGCAATAAAAGAAAAGGAGAGCAATGTATAAGATTCATGTATACACACAATTGACAGACAGGAAAATATGAGATTTTAAAAATATGTTTTTGTTAGTATGTTTGCTATTACAATAGAAGACTTTAACTATAATTTAAGGGAGGGAAGGGGAAGGTACCAAAAGATGTGAAGTTTTTGTGAGGTGTTACAAAATGTATAGTACTGCATGTAGGAAAAAAGAGAATGGATTATCAAAGAGAGATATTTAAAAGAAAGATCAATTACATAATATATTGTAATGGAATGGAAGAAATAGTTGTAGGTGTGGAAATTTCTGAGTCTTCTGATCATAGAACTGTGTAGGTGAGACTAAAGATAATAAAAAGCTTAACTGGTGAATTTATTAAGACAGAAGAACTGAGACTGGACAGTAAGGAATTATGGGAAGAGCATATGACTGACAACAAGAGAATTTTGAATGAAAACTGATCTTTATGATGGATAATGTTTAGAAATTTTTTTTAGAAA
The DNA here is from genome assembly GCF_019279795.1 of Protopterus annectens. Taxonomy (NCBI): domain Eukaryota; kingdom Metazoa; phylum Chordata; order Ceratodontiformes; family Protopteridae; genus Protopterus; species Protopterus annectens. The sequence continues at coordinate 746,221,473 of NC_056725.1, read as the reverse complement.
TTAAAATGAAAATAAAAGTAAAAAGTAGTATAAAGCAATAATGAAACAGCATCAAGTAGAAATTTAGAAAAAAGAGAAACAGAGTAAGAGAGAGAGAAAGTTAAAAATCTGTTATTTAGACAAATAATTTTCTTAAAAGATAAGAAAGAGGATATATCATCTTATTTAGGAAAACAAGTGAGACTAAAGGAAGGAAGAATCTTCCTCTTCTTCTTTCGGCTTTTCCTGGTTAGGGGTCATAGATGTATTATTTGGTGACGAGGATGTTATAAGATATAAATAAAAAAAAAATAATGGAAGTAGAGAAAAGATTCGTAGATAAAATGTATGAAAAGGAAGAAGGTGATAAAAAGGAATGGAGTGTTAAAATATTTGAAGGTACTAAGGCAAAGCTTGAAAAGGACTTTTCTGTGAAAGAAATGCAGAAAAGAGTCAATACCATGATTAGATGGAATAAGTTATACATTTTACAAGCAAATGATGATGAGAAAAAGGGGTTTTCTGTAAAGTATGAAAAGAATGGTTAGGTAAAGGGTTAGTGCAGGAAGAGATTTGAAATGGGGTGATAACATTTCCATGGAAGAAAGATGAAAGGAAATATATATGGAATATGAAAATGGTGTGTGTTGATAAAAAGGGAGAGAAGAAAGTGAAATATTAATAATAGTAAAGGAAATAATAAATAGGATTTTTGACTAAAATCAAGAGGTAAGATAGGGTATGTGTGATGCTGAGAAGGCAATCCCAAGATAAGTTATGAGGTGATGTGAGAAATTTTAGACGCATATGAAATAAGTAAAAAAATAATAGAAACTAGAAAAATTTGCAATAAAATGCATGGGTGAAAGTATTGGTAAACAGATTTATTGGAAAAGAGATCAGGGTACAAAGGAGAGTTAAGCTGGGGTATTAGTTAATGCAATTATATGTCAGAAATTGATGAAATATATTGGAAGATGGGAAAGGAAACAGATAAAAAATGTTCATCTTGTGCATATGATGAGGTTATTGTAGCAAAAAATAGAGAATGGATAAATGAAAGTGTTATAAGACTCGATACATTACTAAAATGTAAGTTTAAGATTGAATAAATGATAAAGTAAGGGATTTCATAAAATCAAGAATATGACTAGAATTTATTATAATAGGAATGAAATTAATATATTAAGAATTTCATATGAGAATATGAAAACCTGCTGAATCATTGGAAAATGAAAATTAAAAAAATACTCCCATGGTGGAGAAGTTTTAATTTTTGTTAGAAAAAGGATTGTATGTTAAATACATACATTTTGGGTAAACTTGCTTATGTTGTGGAAATTTTGTTTCCATGAAAAGTAAAAAACACAAAAAGAAACATTTAGTAAAGCTAGACTTTCCACTGTGTGATACCATAAACCTCCTGTATCAGAGGCAACATGGGATATATGCAAAGAAGTTTACGGTATCACACAGTGGAAAGTCTAGCTTTACTAGATTTTTCTTTTTGTGTTTTTTAACCAACTGGTTTTCCTGTGTAACCTTTGCACTCATTGTTTTAGTATGAATACTAGAGAAAGAGCACTGAATCCTATTTAAAAAAGAATAATAAAAAGAGTAAAAAAGGTGCATGTCTTAAAAATCCTATTCTCTATTATCAATGCATCTATTTTGGGTCATTAATCATGTGAAAAATAGGTTTGATAAAACAGATGGGAAAATGTCATATGAGAAGTATGAAGAGAAATGAAAAAGAGATTATTGAAATAAAGAAATATGCAAATAATGTAATGTCATGGAAATTAAAAATTGACTAATGCAGTGAGAAAAGGAATGAGTGACATAAAAAAATGCAAGATATATTTCTTATATTTCCATTTTGTGATTTATCAGGTGATGTTAGAAATACAATAAAGCAAAAAAAAAAAAGGAAAAGGTTTGGAGATAACTATGAAGCTGGGAAATTTGTGAAGAATTTTGTTAAACAGGTTGTCTGTTAAGGGAAATATAAAATATAAAGCAATAGGAGAAAGAATGAATTATGATTGCAATGTAAAAGAAACTGCAAAGATTGTTTTTTTGAACATACAACGAATATCTTTTTGGGTAGAGTTTAAAAATGTATATAGCTGGGAAGATTTCAGGGACACAAATATGAAAATGATATTGTATCGTAAATATGAAGGGTCTATATTATAATAACAAACGATCAAATGATTGAACGTTTTTATATCAAACTCAAAAGTTCAAATTCACAACTACCAGAACAGCGATTTTTTTCCCAGGGGAAAAAAAATCGCTGTTCCCAAAAAAAAAAAAAATACATTCAAACATTACGTAAAGTGGAGGGCTGTGCCCCCCAAACCCCCCTATTTAAATATACCAACTCTGAGATTGCACTGCAGTGCCAAAAATGGCAAAGTGACAGAAGCGGCCAAGTGACTTTTTTCCCAGGGAAAGAATTTGCTTATATGCCATTTCGTCATTTTGCATTTTCGACATTTGAAGTTCGACCAAGACGCATTCGACAAAATGCGTCTTCGGTCTTCTGATAGGAACCCAATATGAAGAAGGGAGGTCAGATGAAATTGATAAATGGGATAAAATATTTGTTACAATCTGGGTATTGTGGCAAAGATGGTATGAAGAACTGTTGTGTAACAAAACAGAAGGGATGAAGATATATTGGCAGAAATAAAAAAATGGTTGTAGAAAACATACTGGAGATAATTGATTTAAATTAAGCAATGGGAATAGAAGAAGTATGTATTAAATGTTTCCTATATTACTGAAGAAATTGCAAAAATGTTGTTAATAGAATGGATATGGGTTGTAAAAATGTGTAAATGATATAAATAATGTAGAGTAGTGTATAAATAATGCATATATAAATAACTACAGCAACCTGTTACTCTTTTTTTATGATAAGTTCCAGGGAGTCCTTTGCATCCACCTGAACACCATCCAACTTTGGCAGAGGCGATCTCAGTTTAATATCTCACCCAAATTCAACTCAACATTTTCATATGTTGATTTCCTTCATAAAACATTTCTTCTCTGTTGATTTGTTCTGTGTCTAAATAAAACAGGTATATGGAAGTACATCTAAACTACACTCAAAATACTGCACGTATCTTACCATTAAATGTGTTGTCTGTTTCCTGTTGTGTTTGTTCTGTATATGAAGTTAAAACTATTAACTGAAGGGAGTCTCATAACTAAAGTGTTTTATAGTATAGTATTTTGAAGTTGTTTCTGTGCTTTGCCTAGGTATTTAAATCACTTCTGAGAGGGCTCTTATTTTATTGCATTTTTACCATCTCTCTTCTGAATCTGAAGCTGTAGCTATACATTTATTTGGGTTTTACAGTATCCATTGTTATTTGTCTGAGTTCTTTAACACTGCTCATCTAATTCCTTGTTTTGGTCACTTTTCAATCAGTATCTATTGCTATTTTTCTGACCTCTTAAGTGGATTACTAGCATTGCTCATCTAATTCTGTGGTGTAGTAATTTTTCATATTTAAAACAGAAAGCCTGTTTGGACAGTTTTGTGAGTTGTAAATAGAGCTTATGGTAATTAACCCAGACTCTCCACCTGGCATTTTACATTACACAATCAATTAGCTGCTGGAAGCCTTGAAGTTCAAAAACAAAGCATTTGGACTACAATTTGCATCTAGAGAAGTACTTTTAAACTACATTTAAAATACTGCACTTATCTTACCATTTAAATCAATTTTCTGAATTTCCTGTTGTGTTTTTTTGTATCTGATGTCAAAGCTATTAATTGAAGGCACTTTTATAGTTGTAGTTCTTTTTACTATGGCATTTTCAAGTGGTTTCTGTCATCTGCCTAGGTGTTTAAATAATTTCTGAGTGGCTCTTATTTTATTGCACCCATCCACCCTTTTCCTGTTGTGCTTTTAAATTTGAAGGCTTTTGAGCTGTCTCTCCCTATTGTATATCTGGCCTTGGAAGCTACTCTCAGTCTCATGTTCTGTATACCTGGCCCTAGAAGCTCCTCCCAGTCTTATCGTCTCTGCTTATCTTACTAGGTACTGACAGGTGAAACTGGGAAGGCCTTCCCCTTAGACTGTTAGTGTACTTTGAAATTGCCTTATGGTGTGTGTGTGTGTGTGTGTGTGTCTGTGTGTGTGTGTGTGTGTGTGTGTGTGTGTGTGTGTGTGTGTGTGTGTGTGTGTGTGTGTGTGTCTGTGTGTGTTCCTCATTTATGGCTTGTCTGCCTTTGAATTGCCTTGTAATTACTTGTAGCTAGTTGTTAGATTTGTTTCTGGTACCTGTTCAATTTTGACTAACTAAAGCATGTTTTTACATTAAGAGGACTTGGACTGCAATTCTAATGGCAGTAGAAAGATAGCCTTGTTTGTCTAACTTTGAAAACACACAATGAGTTTTAAGAAATAATTACTTGTTGTAGATAGTTGTTCAATTTGTTTCTAATATTTTTTTCACTTTTGGCTAACTAAAGTGTGCTTTTTTTACATTAAGAATGTCGGGACTGCAATTCTAGTGGGAGAAGAAAGGTAGCCTGGTCTGACAAATTGGAAAACACACAGGGGAGCTTAAAGTGTTAATTACTTGTTGTAGCTACTTATCTGATTTTTTTTCTGATACCTTTTCAGGTTTGAATACTTGAGATGTGTTTTTATATCAAGTGACTGGGACAGTAGTTCTAGTGGTAGTAGAAAGGTAGCCTGAGTTGGGAAACACACATGGGGCTTAAAGTGACATTTACTTGGTGCAACTAGTTGGTACCTTTTCACTTTCAGCTAACCAGAATGTGTGTTTTACAATAAAAATACGGGAGCTGCAATTCTAGTGGTAGTAACCTGTTCTGCATGACTTAGGAAATACACACGGAGGCTTAAAGCAAGGGTATTTCATCAGCCAGACAGCTATCTTGGGACTTAGTTGTTTGGGTTACTATGCACTTGAGAGTTACTTTTGCTGTGCTTTTACATTAAGAAAGTTCAGAATCATCAGTCTTATAGCAGAAGGTGTTTACCTGGTCTCTATGACTTGACCAGCACTCCATGGAGCTCAAAATTTACTCATTTATTGGCCAGAGAGCACAGGAGTTAGTTTTCAGCTTTTTTCAGTCTATTGTAAAATAGGCTCCTTTGTGCGCTGCTGCTCTCTGTGCAGTGATTAGCAGTGCCCTGTATAGTAGCAAATGCTTAGTTTGTAAAATTACATATAAAGCTAATATTTAGGACTTTAACCTGTAACACAGAAAGGGTTTGCATGAAACTAAACTTAGGGCAGCTAGTTAGCACATTGAACAGCCCTAATACAAGATCATAGCACAATCCAACATCTAGCCTTAACCCTAGACACCACTTTGGTGACCTTTGTAAAACCAAGTCCCTAAAATTATAACCCAAACTCTAATATAGGTCCTGACAATATAGATATGCAATTTCCTAATGTCTCTGTGACTAGCATAGGTATGTACACCCTGAAACAATGTAACAATGGAGCAATCAACTCATATACTCAGATAACCTTTTAATCCTTAAAAACTAATACAGTATGGCACAGATGTGCATACATAACTTCCTTGGAGCCCAACATCTTGCTTACAAACAAGTTTGTCAAGAACACACACACTACATCCTTTACACATACTGCTTACTATGCACACATAGACTTTCTCATGTTGAGGCACTTAAAAGAAACCTTTCTGAACCTCAAAGACCTCCTAAGTTGTCAAATGGCAACACCTATCACACACCAAAAGCAGCACCTAACACCATACACAAGCCTACACCCAATGATCCAAAATTAAACCTTATAAGGTAAGGAAATACTTTACCTAGTACTCTTGTCATATAGGATTCTATTGTATGACATACAGATGCCTCTCTCACCAGGTTGGACAAGGAGAAAAATAATGGTTAGTTGCCTGTCTGAAGCTAGGATCCACAATATCACACATGCATTCAAGTCACTATACCACAGGTATCAATATGATTCAGTCATAGTCTGTGTAGGTGTAAATGACATGAGACATAACTATCTGGACTATATGAAAATACATATTATGGATCTCTATGGATATGTGTCACAGACAGGTACATGGCTTGCACTGAGCAGCATTCCACCCTCACCAAGGATCATGCTACAGTATGAACAGAAAATGATTTATTATAATAATTGGCTTAGTTTTTGGTGTTATTCCAGTTCGGATCCAAAATGTATCGGCATTGCTTTTCTAAGAATTCTCTGTTCCTGTCCTTCCTGGGCTTTTGGATGCTGGCTAAAACTTTATGTACCCCCTTAGTGCATTTTTAGGCAATGGCAAAATGACAAAACTATGAACACAGCAAAAAAAAAAAAAAAAAAAACCCTCTCAAAGTAGGCAGCCTTAAAGTATTACTGCTTAATGGTAGAAGCGTAAACAAGAAACTCAACACTCTACAATCTCTTCTTACTCTAGAGAATGTGGACATCTGTGCCATTACCAAGAGTTTGTTTAAAGTAGCAGAAAGTACACTGGCAATGCAAGGCTACAGTGCCTTTCACACATTTAGGCCAGCAGCAGCACAGACAGGGGCCAAGGGTAGAGGTGTCTTTATCTAATTTAGCAACAGATACAACTCCAATTTGGTTAAACAGGATAATGCCTCGGAGTTCATCCATGCCCATGTCTCCATAGACAAGGTTCCTTACCATGCTGTGGCCAGTTACAGGTCTCCCTCTATGAACCATAAAGCTCACAACTCTTACCTAGACCTACTTCTGACACTCACCATCCAACTAAATACTCTTTTCATGGAAGACTTTAACTACCCATCTAAAGACTGGGAAAGGTATACTGCCTCTAACTCACAGGCATAACATCTCCTGGACTTTATCAATATGAACACGCTTGACCAGATGGTGTACAGTCTAACCAGAGAATCAAACATACTGGACCTAGTACTCACCAGTGTGTGAGACAACATTGCAACCTCCCCTGTATCACATCTTCATTTGTTAGGTCAGACCATCACAAACTGTTTCCCTTGAAATAAAATCAACTTGGAGAACTCAAAAACCCGTAACAGTAAGGAACTGTTCTAAAGCGAGCTACATCCTATTAAGTGATAATTTGTAAAAATTTGCATCTCCCCAAAACCCTGAGAACACAGCTACCTATACAAACTTATTCACAGAAACCCTGTACAAACATGTAAATGGCTGCATTGAGGTTGCCATACCTAAGAGAAATAAGTACAAATCTAATGCCAAAAACAAAGCCAACTGGTGGAATACTTACCTTAACAAGATGTATAACAAAAGAAAAAAGTCATGGCCAAAATCAGAAAGAACAACTTTTCTAGAAACTAGAAACTAGAGCTGTCTGATTCAACTAAACAAAAATTGAATAGGTCTAATGAAGTCCAGCAAGTCAAATTACAAGATCAGAATAGCCTTCCAGGACCAATCTTTATTTTCTTTAACTCTGCCAGGAACCTTAAAGGTAACACTCAGCAGTGGGCAGAACTGGTCATAAATGACACAACCTTCACTGAACAAGGCGACATAGTGAATCTACTGGCTAATAGATTCAGCTCTAACTTCAGTTCCTACTACTGCCTGTGAAATCCTTTCTAGTATATCCACTCCAACTATGTCAGTGCTAATTAAGGTCAACAACATTACTTCAGTGGGCCCCAATAATATCCCTGGTTGCCTCCTAAATAGCCTAAAACATGACCTAGCAGGACCACTTGTGCCACTTTTCAACTACAGCCTCAAAACATTTTATATGCTAGGTGAAAAGAGGGCCACAACAGTCATCCATTTTGATAAGGATGGACTATCAAATGACTTCAGAAACTATAGATCCATCTGTTTGACAGGTCTACTATGCAAAGCCATGGAAGAAATTATCATGGAAATTAGCAAAAGGTTACAGGCAACCTACAGACATTAGACCCATCCCAGTTTGTCTTTGTTTAGAGAAGGTCTTACCTACTCACCCTGGTAGACTTATTAGAGAGGGTCACCAAGGCTATGAATGAGGGGAAAAATGATTCATATCACCTACCTTGACCTGGCCAAGGCATTTGACACAATACCCCACTCAAGTACTATTCACAAATTCTCATAGCTAGGGATAAATCCCTATATAACTTCCTGGATTGCTGGCTGTCTCACAGATATGACCCAGTAAGTCAGGACTGATGAGATCACTGTGAGGCTGGTCATAAGTGGAGGACATCAGGGCTCGATGGTGGGCCCGCTCCTGTTTGGAATCTACTTCTCACAAGTCATGGCTAATGTCAAAGGCCTCTGGCTCACCAAGTTCACAAATGACTGTAAACTGGGAGCTATCATAGAGAATGCCTACAACATTGGTATCCTACAAGAGGGTCTAACATAAACAAATGACTGGTGCCAAAGCCACAGATTAAAACTCAGGACAAAGAAATACATTATAGTGCCCACTGGGAAATTATCCACACAAGCTAATCACTCCATTGATAAAAATCCCTTAAGAGTTAATCCTGAAGTTAGGGATCTGGGAATATATGTAGACAGTAATCTGGCCTTGAAGCAACATGTAGACAAGACAGTAAGAAAATCATTCTATGTTGCCCAACTCATAAGCAAGAGTATGGCATGCAGGTTCATGGAAGTTATAGTACCACTCTACTCAGCCCTTATCAGAGCCATCATTGAGTACATTGCCCCTTTTGCATGTACCTAACCAGACACTTGCAACATTTCTTAAAGGTTCCTCACCAGGAGAATCCATGATATGAATACAATGTTCTACATGGATTGCCTTCAGGTCCTATCTTTATACTCAATCTCCTACAAGTTACTGAGAGGTGATCTCTGCTGGCATATAAGGCAGCCTTAGATCCAGCTCAGATGGTTCTCTTGCATACTCAGAAAACAAAGAGCACTAGAAGCACAAGATCCAAGAACCTGAACTTTGCCTGCAACATAAATAAAACATGCTGGAAAGACTGATTTGTGTCTCAAAGGATTCTTGCACTATGGAATAAGCTCCCCATCTATGTGAAGCAAGGTTCATCCCTGATTCTATTCAAACAAAACCTTGATCATTGGATGGGAGATCACAAATTCACCCTTGGTCTGTCCCTCATATGGTTGACAATAAGTAAATCAGTCCCCGACAAACATATCCCCCAACATAACCCTTAGCTAATTCCTTACTAATATAACCCACCATATACATGTCTAAGATAGTCAGGGGCAAAACTGGGTCGGGTTGCATGGCTAGGATTATAAAGACTCTGATGGTTATTGGCCTAGTATAAACCTATGAACCTATAAGTATGCAATCCATTTCCACACCTTTACCACTTCTAAATGATTTTGGTTCTTCTTGCTCTGTTTGAACTGTTACTTCTTGACTTATGTAAAGATTGTATATGAAAACTATCAGGTTTCCTGGTACACACGTTTCTCCTGGTGACAGTGATTTTTATGACTGACACAGTCAAAGACTTTGTTATAATCAATGAAATATATGTAGATATCCTTTTGATATTCTTTCATCTTTTCAAGAATCCGTCATGCATCTACTATAATGTTTCTTTTTCCACCAATTTTCTGGAAACCTGCTTTCACTTTTGGCAATTTGTACTCCAAGACCAACAAATAAACTTGAAAAGAATCTCCCTGGTTTGTTAGATTTGAGCAATTGTGCAATAATTTCAGCAGTTAATCTGATCAGCCTTCCTCAGGATTGGTATAAACACAGATCTGTTATAGTCTTCTCTATCTGCTGTCTTGTAGGATGTTGGAAATTTCAGAAATGGTCCACAGTTGCTTCTCTTTTCTCCCCTGGCTTTACATCTCTATGCTTCTGAAAAATCTTGAAGATCTCATTAGCCAACGATTTTTGTTTGAGTTTTTTCAAGGCCTTTTCATCTTCTTCATTTATAACTTTCTTAATATCGTACCACAGCTCTTGTGGTTCTCTTTCCATTTATTTCTAATGCAGTGAAACAATTTTGCATTGAGGTTTTGAGCTAGTGTCATAGTTCTTAACCTTCCATCTCCAAAGTATGGAACAGGACCTTTCATAAAATTGAGCAAACTGGAAAAACGTGAAACTCTTAATAAATACTTTCTAACATCTTCAACTGCAAAGCTCACAGAATGGTTAATAACTGTTTACGCATACAAAAATTTATTTTGATGAATTAGTATGACAGGATTACTTACCATGGATATCCATAGTGATCATATTATTGAAAGAGCTGGTGGTATAATCATTATATACTGAAGAACTTTTAACATTGGAAAACTATATAATGTATAATACAGACAAAAAAGTTGAATATTTTTTGTTAATGTATGTGTGCCTATGTCTTAAGCAATAATTTGATAAAGGTGTTTAATTTTTTTTAACCTTGTGTGCACCCCGTACAAATATCAAACATTAGTGCCATTGAAGTCCTAGTAGTGACACTTAAAATTAACACATAAAAATCAATATGTACAGCATCACTGTATAAAATGCCTAGTGAAAACAAGTCAGCTTCTGAAGACATATCTCAACTAGCTACAAATATATTACTTGAAGCAATAATCCAAGTTGACGGTGTTAATGATTGGCTCAAGTATACTCATAAAAATCGTTACCCTATGGATTAACACAACTATGACATGTGACCACAAAAACAGATAACGTTAATGGAAAAGAAAGGATTTTGGACCAGATACTAACATCAGATCCAGACAAAATGTTCCAGTGTACGAATTATGCCTGATACCATTAGTGATCATAATCTTTCATATAGAAACATACAACATTTATATCCATTATAAAATCCCCACAAATGCCACCAAATTCAATAAAGAAACCTTAAAAAACTCTTGCTTTAGAAATTGTGGAACTCACTTTAACAAAACCTTCCTCTCTACATTAAACTCCCTAAAATCTCAACACAGAAAAATAATCAAATCAAATATTGCACCAAGGCTTACACCACATAGAAAAAAGCTAATGAATAACAGAGAGAAAAAATCATGGAGCTTGTGTTTGTGTGTGTGGGTGTGTGTATGTGTGTGTGCATGCACGCGCGTGTCTGTGTGTGTGTGTGTGTGTGTGTGTGTGTGTGTGTGTGTGTGTGTGTGTGTGTGTGTGTGTGTTTGTGTGTATATATATATATATATATATATATATATATATATATATATATATATATATATATATATATAGAGACTAGGCTAATGAGCTGTCAACACTGAAACAAATAACATAAGATGTGCCACAAAGTTTGGTATTAGAACCTTAACCCTTTAATAATTAAATTTTATTCAGTCTCTCTCCCAGCAATTTTAGTACGATATGCACATGATAAATACTAACATATACTGCCTCTTCAGTCAAACAGCTCCAAAATAATCTGTATGATTCATTTGCAAAAAATGAAAATTGGCTGGAATAATGGAAACTGCTCCTAAATTCAAATAAAATCAAACTAATAGTATTTTACCTCCAACCCCAAAATCAAACTATTGTGATTTATCACTGTTATCAGTCAGTAATATCAGAATTGATTTAGTACAAAATATGAAACTACTGGAAATAGTAATACACCATAAATTAAGATTCAAAAGTTCAAAAGACTAACCATAGACTAGGGTTTTTTATAAAGTGAAACAATATATGTAAAACTGTAGCTCAGACCAGAGCCAGATCCAACACTAGGTGAACTAGGCAGCTGCCTAGGGCCCGCTGGCTGGGAGGGGGCCTGCTGGATGGGAGGCTACCACAATATTTACTTTTTTAATTAAAAATTATGTGTGTGCATGTAAAATGCCCTAGTTAGGGATGGCAGGTTACTTAATTTACTAAGGCTCAAACCTTGTACATGGTCACAGATACCAAGAGCTGAATCCTCTGCACCAACTACCAGACTTCTCAAAAATATTAGTTTCAGTGCATTTTCAAGGAACTGTAAGCTTCTAGGGAAAATAAGTTTACTGCTGCTCATGCTGTCTGTTTTCAATCGGCAACTGTTTTGTTTAGGAAATGGTCATCACTGTTTGTGATAGTATTTGAAAGTGTTGTTAGTAGTACAACAGGTACCATAGTTGCTTTTGATGCAGAAGGCTGTGGGCTCTGCTCCCACAGCATGTAGATGGATTGCTGATACTGTGTTGTAGTTTAAGAAGGGTGGAGGTGCTGCAGTCCTGAGTGTGTCTTCCTTTGGATGAGATGCCTAGTAACTAATAACCTGTTGTCAGTTTGCCATCCATTCCCTATTGCAATATTACCAGCTTATCAATTTTTTTAATGTAACATAGGCAATTTATTCTTCAAGGACAGCAAGCAATGAATATATAGCTGAAACATTGAACTCTAAAGTTGCTTGCTAGCAGCAACCTCTTCATTAGTTATAGATCCCTTTAACGTGGAATTATTCTGATGACTTTTACCTCTGTAGAGATTGTGCATATTGACTTATATTAGTTGATTGTAATGACAGAAGTTTGAGTGGTCTTCTATCATTGAAATGTTCTGAAATGGACAGTTATGCCATTATTGATTCATATGTTTTGTTTCATTGCTTACTGGAAGAATGTTCAAAACTACAAATTTAAAATACACTCTAACAAGTGGTGCTGTATTATACAAGGGGATATAATTTAATACAATCAGGAAGGTGCATCAAAGAACACATGCATGTATGCATGGTTCAAAAAATGTGTGCAAGGAGCCTATGGTTTGAAAACAGCCCAAAGGTAAACTTTATCTGCCACTGGCTAGATGTATTTTCTTTGAATGTGGGTTTCAATGCCATTTCAATGAATGCTGCCAGCGGGGGTTGAGATGGGGCTGCTGTGTGTGCGTGGGTGTGTGTATCTCCTGTCAAGTCTCCAGTGTACATCATTGGCTTTCACTAACATATTGTCCTGCCATCCAGCTAAACTTATCAATGTTATAATAAAATTATGAAGTTTGCTAGTAGCTACATTAATGAAACACATCATTGTGAGGCATTTCACTGTTCTACCTGGCTTGAGCTATCTAATCACACAACATCTTTTATACCCTGCCACCAAGGAGTTATTTATCTGGCACACTGGTACACCCCCCCCCCGCTAGAGTTAGTCACTCAAAAATCTAAAAATCATAATGGTGACTGACTATGCTCTGCAAATGCTGCTAACCTTTGGAACCTGATCCCAAAAGGTGTTAGAAATATCTCCTCTTATCAATAATTTATTTACAATTTAAAATGTTTTTGAATGTGTACCTTTCAAAAAAATGGTCCAGCACTTGTAATGACACTATTACCAAGACCCCTTCTTAATCTAAATGTTATTGCTTCTATAATTTACAATTAAATTCTACCTTTCAAAATAACAGTACTTTCCTTGTACCAATCCCATTAGTAATTCCTTACCTCATTCAGTCAAATTAAACAAATATCATTAAATTCTCACACTTTTACTAGAGTAATCTCCTGATTATGTGTCTCAAATGATTTTAACTACTTGGATAAAATGTGGATATGCTTTACCTGTTGTCTGTGTGCTTATATTCTAGTGGGAATTTTTATATACATTGCAAAATAATGTTGAATGCTGTGTTGATGTGCGTATGTTTTACATGCTGTACATACTATATTCTATAGATGCGTATGAGCTTAAAACATTGTAAATAATATATAAAGTATGTAACACGATGATCACCTGTTAGTTTTAATAATCCCAAATGTTATAATATATTTGTACTCTTTGCTCATTTGAATGTTATGAAATGTGGAGCTTTTCTGCCCAGGCCTCCAGTGAAAAAGAAAAAGACTTTGCCCAGACAGACCTTCCCTGTAAAAAAAGCAAAAATATATATATATATATATATATATATTCATAAGCAACTCCATCACTGTCTTCTACAAGAACAGCTCTTAACTTCTACCCAACATGGCTACCACCCAACATACAGTGCAAGTACTGTCCTCCTATCATTCACTGACACCATAAAACACAGGGATTGAGACAAACTTGTTTCCACTTTATTCCTTCACCTTTCAAAAGTTTTTGATACAGTTTCTCACCCTAAAGTCCCATATAAACTATCTTAACTTGGGTTATCCCCTCCTTCATTACTGTGTTTCAATAGCTATTTAACTGACAGGCTCCAGCCTATAAAATGACAAGATGCTCTCTCTCCATACTTGCAAGTATCCACTGATGTACTCCAAGACTAATCTTGGTCCCTTCCTCTAAATATTTTTATCAATGATCTCTACATCTCTGTAGGTCCAGCCTCTCTTATACAATATGCTGATGATTCTACACTTATATATGCATTTAATAACTTGCCTCAACTCCTCCATATCATGCAAGAAGCTTCTTCCTCAATTGAGAAATGGCTCCATAATTCCCAGCTACAACTCAACCCTTAAAAAACACAAAGTTGCTGCTATTTTTTCCCCAAATCACACATGCCTGATAAAGTAAATTCAAATTATTTTCACTAAATAAAACTGAAATTGAAGTAGTCTCCCATACAAAACTTTTTGCGATGATTGTAGATAATAAACTTAAATATGCCTGGCATGTTCAATTTGTCAAAAGAGACTCACCAAAAATTAGAAATGCTCTACAGGCATAAAAGCTTCCTTAGCAACACCACCAGAACTACTCTTACCACTACCTACCTTCTCTTATTTCTCTCTTACATGATGCACCCATCCTTACCAGCCTTCAGACTGCAATTAAAAATAATCTGGAGGCATTTTATAAGGTTGGCAACAAACAAACAGTACCGCAGCCACCAATGTATTGCCCTTAAGCTTTGAATTAGCTCAAATTGCCTCACCACTTAGATTACATACAACTAATCTCCACACACAACATTATTCACAAAGCTGATGACTGCACTGCTTTAACTCCTGTCACCCTAATAGACTAGTTCGACTTAATGAACAAAATCTTCTCGGCATATATAAACCCTACACATCTTCTGCCAAAAGTCTCTACTTGTACTCTGTCACTAAAAATAGAATTCTATTCCTCTCCAAATTATCTGTACCTCTAACCTCTCCAATTTCAAACTACTACTAAAAACTGGTTAAATAAGACTTGGCTCTGCCCCTGCCCTACCCAGACTGAACTAGTCTCTCCTTCTACCACCAGAATACTTTGACTATGCCCAGAGAGAAGGAATTAGTAAAATCTGTTTCTTAGACAATGACAAGCATGTTTTAGTCTAAACGATATTATTTAGTCATCTCTGTACCAAAGAGTGTACATAAGTGTGTTTAATGTCATCTTTATGAGAAACAACTTGTGAATATTTTATCTATTGACAATGTTCTTTTTCAACTTTTTATATCTGTCCAAACATTTGCACTATGTATGTATAGGTTCGCACTGTATGAACTGAAGCTGAATGTTTACTTAGTTTATGTGTTAGTCTTCTGTGTTAAGCTTTATAATAACTTTATCAATAAAAAAGTAAATCCTCTGTAATGAACTGCTTGGTATCTACACAACCAAATGTAACAAACAGCCAAAATACCACAGCAAAAACACGGTGGATGAGCAGTTAGGTAAAATAATACAACCAAAATCTATATAAAGCAGCTGAACTCACAAATGTTTTGTAAAAACTAGAAATTTAATAACGCTGAGTGCTTTCTCAAAACCAAGTTTGCTTCTTCAGATCGCAAACAGAATAAAAACTTAATCAATTAAATACTTGAAGCAAAAATCCTGTGTACTCTGACAACCAATGAGCATATGGACAATTATGGCTGCTAAGCAACTAACCACATATACATAACTCAGTTATACAACCATAACAAAATCTCTGCAAGTATACAAACCATTAGCAGCATGGTTCACAGGAACCAACTCACAATCCAAAATAAAATTCTAAAACATAAATATTACTCCGAAATATATAATAATATATAAATCAATATATTTAAAAGCAATAATAAACAATAATACATAAAAATTTACAAAGCTTCATCATTTCTTAAGTTTCTACACTTTCAAGGCAGATTGTATAGAATATAATCATTTAAATAATAGCCCTGGTGTACTCTCAATTTAAAAATCCAGTGCATTTCAGCCCGTTCAGTAACATTAATCAAATCCCCTCTTCTAACACTTTGATGAATAGCCTCCAATACTAAGAAACTAAATACATGTTCATGGCCCTTCTCATTTATATGTTTAGCTATGGCACTATAATTCAAGCCCTTACAGGCACAGTACAAATTATGTCTTATCCTTTCACTTAGGTGCCTATTGGTTTTACCTATGTATAGGGACCTACAGGCCACACACTGAGCAGCATATAGTATATTCTTAGTGTTACAATCAGCCAATGGCTTTACATTATATATTTTACTACTCTGATGGTGAATAAAAGCAGGGGACTCATTGACAAAGGAACAATAAGAACGTTCATTACATTTCCTCGTTCCCAATTCCTCACCTATATTTTGCAATTAGGATAATAAAGTTTGTATTTCAATGATTTCTTATTTTTGTAGCTGAAGAATGGCTTAGATCCTACCAATCCGGCTATATCTGACTCTGCTTGTAACACATGCCATTGCTTACATATGATGTCTCTGATCTCCTGATCATCTGTGGAATAAGTCAATGTGAAAGCAGTCCTCTTTCATTGATGACAGTTAGACTGCTTATATGTGGGTGGCGATGAGAAATGTGGTTTCCTCACAGTATTCCTGGCCCTTCTAACTTCATCCTGAACTTGTATAATATCTGATTCCTTATAACCTCTTGCTAGAAACATATATCTAGCTAGAGCTAACCTAATATCAAATTCATCATTCTTAATGGTTAGCCTACTAGTCCTCAGTGTCTGTCCCTTCAAGATGTTGCTAAAAACGTTGTACGATGTAAATAAGTTAGACAATGACAATCTTTTCAATGCCGACTGGTATAAAAACTATCCATAGTTTCCCTAAGTATCCGAACATCTAAAAGTTCTATGCTCCAAACTGTAAGGTAGATGTACATTTCTAGAAAATACTACTTACATTCAAGTAGTTTACAAATGCTAGGAGCTGTGTTTCACTTCCCTTCCACAGCATAAACAAATCATCAACAAACTGACAATAAAAGAGCACATGGTCCCGGTCAGATTGAGATCTTAACACATGTTCTTCTTCCTAACAAACCATAACCAGATTGGTGTAGCTATTGGTACAAGATATGCCCATAGCTATGCCTAAGATCTGTCTATAATAGACCCCATTAAATACAAATACATTATATTTGAGTACAAGTTCCAACAAATAACAGATGAAATCTATGTTACGTGTTCCAAATGTACTCTTATGGGTCAGGCCCTCTTCACCATCTCTATTCCCTCTAAGTTAGGAATAACTGTGAATAAAGAATTTACGTCCAAAGTCACCATATATTGAAAATGAGATATGAAATCATTTTTCAGATTTAAATAAAAATCATGTTTACTGTCTCATAACACCACCATACACTGATCAAGGACAGGTCTTAGTTGTTTTTCTATGTAAATGGAAATAGAATCCATAAGCCGTCCCTCTCCCGCTACTATTGGTCTAAATGGGTGTTTAAGTGAGTTCTTATGAACTTTAGGCATTCTATTTAAACTTGGTATAAGTGGGTTCTCAATCATAAAGTATTGGAAGAGTTCCTTTGTCATAAGGCCAATGTCTAAACACTCAGAAAAAGATCTCAACAATTCTTCCTGCAAGCGCTCAATTTCCATTAAACTTATTACACAGTATGTACTCTTATCCCATAACATATCATTTATAGTATTGAAATAGTAAGATCTATCCATTATCACCACAGAGCCACCCTTGTCCACTGGTCTAATGACTATATTTGGATAACGTTGTGATGACAAGAGAGCTCGTCTGTCTTCCAGTCTGAAATTGGTTCCTGTGAACCATGCTGCTAATGGTTGGTTATACACTTGCAGAGATTTTGTTAGAGTTGTATAACTGAGTTACGTATATGTGGTTAGTTGCTTAGCAACCATAATTGTCCATATGCTCATTGGTTGTGAGAGTACATAGGATTTTTGTTTCAAGTATTGAACTGTTGAAGTTTTATTCTGTTTGTGATCTGAAGAAGCAAACTTGGTTTTGCAAAAGCATTCATCCTTATTAAATGTCTTGTTTTTACAAAATGTTTGTGGGTTTGGATGCTTTATATAGATTGTGGTCAGATTATTTTAACCAACTGCTCATCCACTGTGTTTCTGCTGCAGTACGTTGGCTGTTTGTTACATTTATAATACGTTTATTTAATAGTAATCATATTATGTCAATGTGGAGCTTTTCTTCCCGAGCTTCTGCTAAAAGTGGGATATTATCCCAGTTGGACTTTCTTAGTAAAAAGATGTCAAATAAAAAAAAAAATAGGAATTTGTTCTGTATTGTTGTTGTATTATTTTATTGTATTTATTTATTTTAATTTGTTTGCTGGGTAGGACACTGACCAATTCTGACCAATTTCACTTCAGCCCAGTTTCAGAAATTAACTACTGGCTAGAAATACAAATTAGGCAAGAGTACAATAGCACATAGGTAACAGTAAAACAGTAAAATAGAAGGCAATTCCAAGTACATAGGTGAACCCAAAAATGGAAGACTGCACCAGTTCTTTAAATCTCTTTATTCACAAAGGTATGAGTGCTTTCACAGGTTATACTGCTTCATCGGATACAAACAAGAATAGAAAAGATTGCATTAAATACTGTAATAAACAAATCACATAATACATTTCACTTAACTCTAAAAGGGACACAGTCCTAACAATGCATAACATTATGCACACTAACTAAAAACATATAAAATGAATAAAAACAATATTTCTGAGTATAAATTCCTTTTAAAACAGTAGTTGCACAAATACTCTATACTAAATACTGCTGCTTCACCTGTATAGTTGCCTACTCTTTAGTTTAGGTTTAATGGGCACCCTGTCATTCAGCCCATGCCCATAATCACTTCTGAGCCTGATTATCCATTTGGCTTTCAGTTGTTCAGTAGTATTTCTGATATCACCACATCTAGAACTCTTAAACACTCTACCAATAGCTATAAATAAAAATGTGTGTGTCAAATCTGTCTCCAAGACATGTTTAGAAAGGGCACTATTCTGGCTGCCCTTACTAATATGGTAAACATGTTCTTTTATGCAATCTTGCATGGCTATATCTGTTTTCCCAACAAAAAAATTGAGCACACACTGTGCAAGAAGCTAAATAAATTATGAGTTCTGAACTACATGTTGCATGTATATTAAATGTATATTCTTTCTTTTGTTCAGGATGTAAAAACACGTTAGTAGTATTTATATACTTGAAAGCAGCACATTTACCACAGGGAAATGTCCTCTTATATACTCTCTCAATTCTATGAGTTTTAGGGTAGCAAAGACGGTTCTTAAAGGATGTCATCTTTTTATATATAAACCTTGGTTTGGTGTCTAAAATTCCCATAAGACTTTCATCAGTCATTAAAATGTTCCAGTGTCTCTCAATAACTCTCTGGTACCTAACATTATCACTTGCATAAAACATGAGTATTCTCAACTTCATACCATTACCAGAATCTTGTGGTACTACTGCCTCATTTGACTTAGTTATTTGGTTTGAAAAATAGGGTTTGGCACTAGTATCTCTCACTTTCCTTACAGCTTCAATATTTTCAACAATTTCTTTGTTGTGATAGCTTCTCTCTATAAATACTTTTCTCAAATTATTAGTGTGATGTTGGTAATCACTTTCAAGTGCACTTAACCTAAACATCCTAAACGCTTGACTGTGGATTACATTCTGAAAAATGTGTGGTGGGTGCAGGTTTCCTCTATGAAGAAGATGGTTATGATAACACGGTTTTCTGAACACATTTGTATACATACCCTCACCATTCTTTCCTATGTTCACATCTAGAAAATGTATACTTGTACTAGATGTCATTTGTGCAAAATTAAAACCAAAGACACTGCTGATGGACAGGTCTGATTTTCAAGCTGGAAATGTGTTTAAATGGCCACGTAACACTGAGCAGTTCACTGTGAATATTTCTGTCAATCAACAGGCAGCTCCAGTTACTCACCCAATCAATGATCGATCTGATGATGATAGCTTGAATTGAATAATGGTGACAGAATCAGAATGGTGACATCACTCCTGTCATTCAGAATGATGCTGAAGGGTGGAGTCACAGAGGGAACTTGGTGCCAGAAGGAAGAAATTGCAAGTGACAGCACAGGTTTATAGAGCTCAAGGCAACACAGAAACTGACTTTAACTTGAGCAATTCATGTTCTCTGCCCTCTCATTTTTTACAGCAGCAGTTAAATTTTCCTCTTCCTATCAAGGACTCTACAAAAGTAGAGACAAAACAATGTTCCAGAAGCAAGAACCACTTCAAGAGGAAAACAGAAAGTGAGGCAACAGGAACACCCACTTTGAAGAAAGTATGGGGCTTGAACAAGAATCTTTAATTTGGAACTTGTCTTCATGTTTTGACTGACTCTGACATTTTGTTGTTGAACAGAGGTTTGTTATTTATTCCAATGCAGGACACAAATCTTACTGAGGTAATTTTAGACTTAAAGACATTCACATGCAATTTGATGTTGAAACTGTTATTTAAAGAAAATAATGGTAAAATTAATAGTGAGATGTGTTTTAAGAAGCCAATGACTTATGTGCCTCTGCTTAATCCAATATTAAATACATTTGAGAAACTATGTATAGAAGATTTTTATAAAATTGATGTTGGGCAGAAGAATAAGAACAAGTATAATTTGTCGAAAGCTGAATATTTAGCACTGAAAGAACTTGAAAATAATGTCAACATCATTATGAGACCTGCTGATAAAGGGAGTCCAATTGTAATTTTTGACAGTGTTAGATACACAGCAGATATGTTAAATATGTTGGTTGATCAAATGTTGTATGAGAAAGTTAATAAGAGATGTGTAAACAACATGATTCAGAGTGTCCATGATGTGTTAAACAGGCTGTTTAAATCTGGTCTCATAGACAAAAGCTTGCATGATTATTTTTTTGTTACACATCCCCTTATTCCTGCCATGGATGCATGTAAAAATTGTGAGGAGTCTAACCAGAGACCAAGATACTTGAAAGAAGACACTTGCTCTAAGGGATAGTTATCATGATCATAGATTGTTAAAGTTTTCCTGAATTTACTGAGTTTTTGTTTAGTACCAAAAGCTTAGATTTAGCTTTGGATGCATTTAGCATGAGGTTTTCAGTAGTAATCCACGCAATGAGGTTAATGAAGTTAAATTTTAGATCTTGCTGTAATGTAGTTAGAGGGTGGTTGGAGTAGTAGAGGACCATGTCACCTCCATAGAGGAGGAGCGGAGGAAGGTAAGGAAGACTGAGTGGAAGTCTACTGATATATATGGAGAACAGAAGGGGAACAAGAATAGATCCTTGAGGTACAACTTTGAGTAGTGGAAAGGAAAGAGAGAGATACAGGACTTGTAGTTCACTGGTTAACTTACATAACTTTGGAACCAAGGTATGGCAATTGTAGCTGATGCTTAGTTTCGAAAGGTGGATTATAAGAGGGGAGTGATTTACTAATTAAAAGGCTAAGGTGAGGTCTATAACAGTTGTGACTCCAAAACAAAGTTAACAAACAAAGAAGAAAAATGCATTACTGCAGAGACTCCAATTTGCAGTTCCAGCAGGAAACAATCTCAAAAAAGCACTCAAAGGCTGTTGAAACATTTAGCGTTAGTACTTTCATTTTAATAAATGCAAAACTTCTTCAGATAAAACAGAAAAATCCAAATACATTTCAAATGAAGTTCATATAACATCCCAGAGAACCAAGCTCTCTTTCATTCATGAAATTTAAACTATACACCCGTATCAAAATCTTTACCCCATAGCTTAATTTACATAGTGTTCCACAGGTATTAAGCATTGCAAAAAGATGTTGGGCAGGATTCACGATGGCTTGCATGGAGTCTAAGAGTCGTGTAAGACTCCATGCAGCCATAGCGATCCAGGAACAGCCCGAAATACCGTGTAAGAGACCAGCTAAAATGTCTCTTACACGGGCAGGGCGTGGATATGCTAATTACCTCACTTGCAGCCGAAAGGCATGCAAATGAGGTAGATTAGCAATCCACGAAACTGAAACCAGCCTGTGTAAGAGTCGTGTTAGGTGCAGAAATGTACTCAGTTGACAACTGAGTATGTTTCTGCAAATAACACAATGGAGCCATGTCAGCTCCAAATAAAGTGTGCATATGTGTCAGGCAGCATGCCAATGGCCAAATATGTGGCGTAACCCGATGCAAACATGAAAAATAAAGAATTTTTTTTCGGCGATCGGCGCAGTTTAAACGCAGAGCAGCCCCGTGCAAACAGGCTGCGCTATATAAAACATAAAAATAAAGGTTTTAAACCCACAAATGTGGGTTTTATGCAATGCATGGATTTACAATGCAGGGACTAGCAGACCAAAAACAACATGGCCACCGTTTAGTGGTTGCTAAGGGGGGAAGCTGAGTGTAAGACACGTAATGAAGCATTAGTAGGCAATCCTATGTAAATGAGTGGTAGGATAGTGAATCTCACTGTCACATAGCAAATGAGCACAGTCCGTGTAGTGTAAGAGTTAGATAAGGGGGAGTAACAGAGTAGGAGATAGGTGACATCACAGGGGGGAATGTTAGAAAGAAATCAAGCTCATTGGAGCAAAGTGGTATGTAAAAGATGTCAGTCACACAGCATAGAAAGAGGAGTGTCAACAGATAAGCATGGGAAAGTCAAGAAATGGAAGGAGTACACTGTGGCCAACACCAAAGTTTCTTGCTGTGCATGCATGAGCGTGTGTGCACGCTGGGAAGCGTGAGTAAGACAGAGTGCGCGCATGTAAGGCAGAGTAAGCAAGCAGGAGCCTGTCTAAAGAGCTGTAAACCTGTTTGCGCTGGTGTGCACGCGTTATAACCTGAATAAGCAGATTCTAGTCCGTGTAAGCATGTGTGTGTGCATGGTAGCCACTGTGAGCGTGTTTTTGCTGGTATGCACGCTGCTCCCCCCTGAGGAAACAGAGAGGAAAAAGGAAGCAGAAGAAATAGTAGGAAGCTAGCAGGGAATACTGGTGGAGCTAGCAGGTGAAAACAATTAGAAGCAGGCAATTACACAGGCAGAATACTAGCCCAGCCCAGCACTTAAAACACTGCAAACAGCATTGCAGTATGTTTCTCTCAAGAGACACTGCAAGACAGGAGTAAGCTATTAGAAGTGAAAACTGAAAAAGCTGCACTCAGACCAAACATGCTAGGGGCTGCCATAGCTGTTATAAGGAGACATAGGAGACTTGCTGAGGGTGGTGACAATGCAAATGCTGCCAGACAACCCACAGTGAGGAGACGGAGAAGAGTGTACAGGCCCAGGGTCACCTACCAGGGGGTACATGAGCTGGAGATAGTGGAGCGCTATAGAGTGGATAGAGACCTCCTGCAGAAAATTGTTGAGCTGTGCAGGCCATGTCTCACACACAGAACCAACAGAGGGGAACCCATCCCAGTGGAAACCGAGGTATGTGTTGGCCTAAAAATACTAGCAACAGGTACCTTCCAGAGACCAACTGGTGATATGATGGGGATCTCACAGGCATCAGCATCCAGGGTACTGCACCAGTTCCTGGATGCCATGTTGGCACATGTCAGAGATCATGTATATTTCCCCAATTCCCATGAGGCATTGGCCAGCAATATGTGACTCTTCCAGCAAATAGCGGAATACCCTGAGGTAGTGGGTGCAATAGACTGCATGCATATATGCATCAAGGCACCAGCTGGTGAGCGGGGTAGAGCCTACATTAACCGCAAGGGCTTCCCCTCCATCAACTGCCAGGTCGTGTGTGATGCCCAGGGCATAATAACGAATGCGTGTGCTGGCTGCCCTGGAAGCTACCATGATTCCCATATCTGGCATCTGACGCAGCTGTACCAGACATTTGCCAATGGGGAAATCCCACATGGTCACTTAGTGGGGGATGCTGGATATGTACTGGAGCCGTGGCTGATGACACCCATCAGAAACGCACACACGCCTGAACAAGAACGCCATAATGAGGCACACGCACAAACACGAAATATAATAGAGCATGTGTTTGGGCTGCTCAAGTCATGGTTCTGGTGCCTGGACACATCTGGTGGAGCCTTGCAGTACTCACCAACTACATGTACCCAAATTGTCATGGTATGTGCTATGCTACATAATATGATTCTGTGAAAACAGCTGCAGCAGGACCAGCATAGGGCCGGGACAAACAACCCCCCACCATTGCCAAGGCCATCACAGGCAGAGCATGACTCGGAGGAGGAACAACCTGAGCCTGCCCCAGTAGGCAGAAGGAGGCATGCCCAGTATGCCCTGGCCTTGGCAAAGAGGCAACGCATAGCACATACACTGGCTTAGTAGGAACCCTGGGAATGATACCCCTCTCTGACTCACTCATATAGTAAAAGGGACGCCTAACATGACACAACCTACTTTCAAACATGTACAGGGAGTGTAGTATGTGCATCCGACATAGGCAGCCCTGCAGTACCACCTGAGGCATGATTGCCATGTGTTAAGCAATGTAACACCATCTAGTATATGCAAACATGATGACCCTGCCTAACATTTCACCCTCACCAAGCATGATGCTACACTATGAAGACAACAAGATCAAGTACAATAATTGGCTGAAGTATTGCTGTTAGCAAAGGGGAACAAATGGCTGACAGCCTTGGATGACATGCCGAGCAAGACGTGATGCTCCACCTGCTAGGGATGGCACGCACCCAGCACACCTGGCTGTGTGGATACTGGCAAAGGCTGTTGTCATCCCCACTGTGCCTTGAATAGGTAAGGCTGGAAAAACAAACCCACCACCATAGGTAGCACAAGGGATAACAACATGGACGTAATGCTACCCAATGCCAGAAGTCTAAACTGCAAGATGCATGCAGACCAAACCCACCTCAGCATGGAGAATGGTAATATCTGTTCTGTAACAGAAACCTGGGTCAAGGCCCAGAAGAGCACCCTAATACTACCAGGTTATGCCTTATACCATGCTCTACAGCCCCAAAACATGGAACAAACTACAATAGGAGTGTGGCTATCAATAATTGTCAAGGATAACCACACCCCCAGGTTGGTACCACAGCAAGAAGCAGCATGGACTATCCACTGGCAAGTAACAGTGGCTCAAACTGCGTCCCTGTTTGCAGCCTGCTACAGACCACCATCCCAAACCCAGGAACCCCAGCCAGCCTTCCTGAAAACACTGCAGAGTATGAATGTCTCACCAAATACCAAACAAGGCACACACAAAGTATGACATAGGTGGTAATCCATTATGTATGGAAGAAGTAATCAGGATCCTAGGGACACAAGTGGACAGTAACCCGTCATGTGACACTCACATTGCCAAGGTGGCCAGGAAGACCTGCCATATTGCCCACCTTAATATGAAAGGATGCACATGTAGATCAAGAGAGGTCACCTTGCCCCCATACTCTTCCCTTATCAGGCCCATACTTGAGAACAATGCCCCCGTTTGGATTTACCTTACCTGACACATGCAGCAGTTAGAAAGACCCCAAATGTACCTCACCAAGAGGATAAAGGGTTCAAACATTTGTCATCTGCTGCCTGGCTGAAGAAACCACAGCCCAATTCACATGCATACTGCCCAGTCAGAGGCGATGTATGCCTGATGTACAAGGCCATGTCCAATCCAGAATGAATGGACATGCTCCACTGCAGAAACTCCAAATCCAGCAGAGACACCACAGTGAGATATCTGAACCTCCACACATAGATAAATAGGATGTGCTGGAGGGACAGATTCATAACCCAGAGGCTCCTTACACTCTGGAACAGAATCCCAGTCCATGATAGGCTGAGCTCCACACTCATACTCAACAAGAGAAATCCGGTCAAGTGCATGGGAGATAGTAGGTGTGCACTGGGGGCCATCCCTGTGTCACATCTAGTAAAGTAAACCCTAAATGGGCATAATATGCACATTGCAAGGGGTGTTGAAAGCCACACACAGTCTGTCTATGCTCAAACATGGCCAGGGCAGATAGCCTAGTATGAACCTATGAACCTATGACGATACAAATTGTGCAGGACACAGAGGATAATCACACCGCTGTCCTAACTGATGGTAGGAACCATGGTGATAATCCACAGATATGCTCTGAAGTACTCAAATATCACAAACAATACACCAAACCCACACAAATTGCCAACATCCACCCTAACAGATTCTTTGCAAACTCCCCACCAGCACCAAACTGCCAAATATCTATCCCAGCAGAGTGCTGGCCCCCTGACATTGCAGATGCTGAGGTAACAGCCAGCATCTACAAAGCAAACCACACAGCATCAATGGTACCAGATGGTGTCCTGGGTTGTGTCCAAGCAGAACTGTAAGATGAATGGAACACCAAATAGCACTACTGCTCACTCTCAGTCTTACCACAGGATATGTACCCAAAGAGCAGTTTACAGCAACAGTGGTCCCTCACCACAAAGGTGGTGCCTGAATGGATACTGCAAACTATCACCCCTCAACCCTGACTATCTTGGTTGGCAAAGTAATGGAGAGGATGATCATGGACCCCGGGAATAATGAGATTGGGTACCTACAGACATTGGACCCTACCCAGTGTGGCTTTCATAGGGCAGATCCTGCCCCTTACACATGTCTGACTCATGTGAAACGCACACCAAGGCCAATGATGTGGGGAATGTGGATCACACAGCCTATCTGGACCTTGCTAAACTCTTCCATACAATACCCTAGTTGGTCAGTACAGATAAGCTCATCAGCCTAATTATAAACCCCTATCCAAGTAGATGGGTTGCAAACCAGCTCAAGGACAGAACTGACCTGGTCAGAAATGCTGCAGCCATGTCAGACTATAAACCAGGTACAACTAGCATCCCACAAGGCATGGTCCTGGGACCTCTCTTGCATGCTATATATGTCACATAGGTACAGGCCAACATGGAAGGACTCTGTTTGAACAGGTTTGCAGATGACTACAAACTGCCCACCATATCAGACCCTCCAGCTGACACAAGCATCCTACAAAAGGCAGACATCGAAACAGACAAGTGGTGCCACAGCCATGTCTACAAGCTAAATGCAGAATAGTGTATAGTCATCCCCTGTGGAAACACAGTATGTGGCCACAAATTACCACATAGGTGTTAAACCATTAAGTACATCAGGAGCAATAAGAGACCTGGGGACACAAGGTGATAGACATCCTGCATGTGACAACCATGTGTCTGTAGTGGTTACAGAAACATACCATATACCCACCTAATCATGAAGGTAAGCACAGCTAGGTCAGGGTAGGTCATTGTGCCTCTCCAGTCATCCATCAGCAGCCTCACAATTGCGTATAATGGCCCTTGTGGGATGTACCTTAGCAGACACTTGCATCAACTGGAAAGACCCCACAAATGCCCCACCAGGAGGATCTCAAAGCTGTAACAGATGTGTTGCCTGATTAAACAAACTGCAGCTTCACACAGTGCCATACCGCCTGGCTGGAGGTGATCTGTGCCTGATGTATAAAGCCATGACCAAGCTGGAATCAATGGACATTTGGCACCATGTAAAATCTGAATGCTGGTGACCTATGCACATGACAGGCCTGAACCCCAGCACAGACATAAACAGGACATGCTGTACCGATTGGTCCATAACCCAGTAGCTCACTCCACTCATGACTAAACTCCCAGTACAGGTTATCCAGGGAGTCCCTCAATGACTGTCATCCAGAGGAATCATGATGACTGGATGGGAGATGGTAGGTGTACCCTGGATATCACCTGTATGTCACGGGTAGACAGAGGCACAGCACACTAACCTTGACATATGTCATGGCAAACACCAGTAAATATGTGTGTTGAAGGACAAACACTCTCTGACTAGCATTACAAATGGCCTAAGGCACATGGCCATTGTTTGTCACTGTCCACACAAGTTGTGGAATACATTAACAATGTCGGACAATCTTGTTCTATGTTGTCCATATCTGAACAAAAGTCAACATGGTCATATCTGCACAACTGGCCTCAACCAGTCTGGTGTGCTCACTATAAATATTACAAGCAGTGATAGGACTGAAACCGATGATACTGTCCACCACAGTGAAAGTACTGAACCAGTGCACTATACGACAATACACTGTTTGGTCAGTATGAAAGGATGTTGACAACTGTATGCAAACTATCCCATGGCAACCCTGCAGGCACAGCATAATGCCTGTTAAGTTCAGACACAAAGCAGTTGGGCAGTAAGAACACAACCTGACGTCCAACACTCAACTGTACATGTGAAATATAGATGAAGCCAACACACAAACACAAATGTGGTGGACCACAGATCCCAACATATGGAAAGTTCACACTGGGCATGCTCGCACACTTAGATAAATGAGACGTGTCAGTCAAGAAGCCATATAAACTGAGAACTGGGCATGCTCACACACTTAGGCCATGTCACAGTTCAGCAGTTGCACACACATATCTGGCATCTGTATGTGTTAACACAGGAACCTCCCACAATACAGAAATCTGCCCAGTTCACACAGTGAAATTACAACAGAGACATAAGTAAAGTACTGGATCCCACTCATATGCAAACATCTGCCACAGTACACAAGTTGTTCATAGAGATAGGGAAAGCTATGGCAATAAAGACCCACAAACAGTATATGAGCAACAGATACTTGCATCTGACAGGTAAACATATGGCTGTAGAGTGCAATACTAGGCTGTTGTCCCTAGGGAATACAGAAGGCTATCCACAGTGTATTTGGCATCTGCCTCCACAGTACAGTAGGCCACTGTGCCTCTGCAAAGTTAATGCATATATATGCTCTCCCCCTTACTGATGGATAGTAACAGATGTACATACCTCTTCATAAATAATGATGTCAGCACACTATACATTTGTCAGGAGCACAAATGATACCCAGTAATTTGAATCACGTGCTCAGCTACTGTGTCTCTCACAAGTGTCATAACATAGTTAGGTAGGGGTTTGAATCCTGCAAGTGCTCAGTGTGTGTGTGTATGTGTGACTGTGGAGGGGGGGGAGTAGTGTGTGTGCAATTCTATGCATAAGAGAAATGTCCCTTTTGGCAACTAGTACAACACACCACATGCTGCATATTCCACTGTCTAAACACTGATGATGTCAGCACCCTATAAGTACAGCAGGAGAAAGCAAGCTTCCTAGTAATGCAAATAGCGCACTCTGCTACTGCGTCTCTCACAATTGTCATAACATAGCTAGGTAGGGGTTTGAATCCTGCATATGCTCAGTGTGTGTATGTGTGACTGTGGGGGGGGTAGTGTGTGTGCAATTCTATGTGTAATAGAAATGTCCCTTTCGGCAACTAGTACAACACACCACATGCTGCATATTCCACTGTCTAAACACTGATGATGTCAGCACCCTATAAGTAGTGCAGGAGAAAACACGCTTCCCAGTAATGTGTATAGCATACTCTGCTACTGCGTCTCTCACCAGTGTCATAACATAGTTAGGTAGGAGTTTGAATCCTGCAAGTGCTCAGTGTGTTTGTGTAGGTGTGACTGTTTGTGTAGGTGTGACTGTTGGGGGGAGTAGTGTGTGTGCAATTCTATGTGTAAGAAAAATGTCCCTTTTGGCAACTAGTACAACACACCACATGCTGAATATTCCACTGTCTAAACACTGATGATGTCAGCACCCTATAAGTACAGCAGGAGAAAACAAGCTTCCCAGTAATGCAAATAGTGCACTCTGCTACTGCGTCTCTCACAAGTGTCATAACACAGTTAGGTAGGGGTTTGTATCCTACAAACACCATGTGTGTTTTTGTCACACAGTTTGTCCATGTGTGTGGGGTGGTGTTCCCAATATTGCATGACATAGATTATATCAGTAATGTCAATGCACACATGATGTATGTGTGTGCCACATACACATATGTACCTGTGACCTTCAATAGTTCCCATGTCTGAAGCCTGCCTCATGTGAATACATGGAATTTGCATTAGACAGCTGTATGACTGTGGTGTTCTGTGCAGGGGCTGCATGTGGTATGTGAATATACAGTGTGAGTTGTATATGGTGTCATCCTACCAGCAAGGGATACACGTCTGGTCTGGAGCATATAGTCCACATGTTGTTGATGAACAGGTGCAGCATGTTTTCACCTCTTG
Source organism: Protopterus annectens (assembly GCF_019279795.1). Taxonomy (NCBI): domain Eukaryota; kingdom Metazoa; phylum Chordata; order Ceratodontiformes; family Protopteridae; genus Protopterus; species Protopterus annectens. Next base: position 746,191,215 of record NC_056725.1, on the reverse strand, counting down.
TGGGAGTGGTAACAAGTTGTTCCATAGCAATTCAGTGAATAAATGCTAGGAACCTTTCAGCTAGGGTCTTGGAGCTAGAGTAATGCTCACACTCTATGTTTGGGTAGTTGCAGTCCACCCATATAATGGTGTTTGTAAAGACCGTCATATTCCCAGTGTTGTCAGGAAGGCCAAGTGGGTTTCCTGGGTATGGAAGGGTGGTGTGTACCAGGCTATGAACCTGAAGGCAGTCTAACCCACTGTTAGTTGCACATGGATAGGCTCTGATGCTTTGTGCTGTGCCACCAACCTGGAGGTGTGTGTATCTGTGGTGCCTTTGGATACTTCCCCCCTGTTCTGGTTTGGTGCATGTTTAGGGGATGACAAGCATGGTATGAGGTATGACCTGGCAGTGATGGGGTACACCTTGGAGCCTTGTGCCAGGATTCTGTTACTGCATGGATATTGCTGTTCTCCATGCTAAGGACACTTTCCTCTGCATGCATCTTGAGGTTTACACTGCTGGCGTTGAGTAACATTACTATTAGTGTCCTATCCCGTGTGATACCTGTGTAGGTGGCTATGTAATTTGAGCCTTGCATAAAAAGGCACTATGTGTGTAGCAACAGCCTTTGCCAATATACAACTGCCCATGGGTGACAGGTGCAAGCTGTCCCTAGCAATGCAACATGGCTTGTCTAGCATGTAATCCCACACTGACAGGCATTGGATCCCCTTTGAATGTCCCTGAAACATAAGGCAATTGTAGAAATTGATCATCCTGTCTACATATTGTGTCAGAATTCTTGGTGAGGGTAAGATGCTACTCAAGATCAGGGTCATACCAGCCTGTGCCACATGCTCAGAGAGCCCCTCTATGTGCCCTATCATGTAGTCCAGGGAGGTATGTCACAGGTCATTCACACTGGCACGGGCAATGACTGAGTCATATTTGTACATGCCTTAGAGTGACCTGTATGCTTGTGTTATGTGGTGGATCATAGTGCCCAACGGGCATCTCACCGTGACCTTCTCCTTGTTCAGCCTGGTGAGTAGGACCTCAGTGTACCTGACGATAGAGGTACCTATTACAACTGTAGCAGGTGTGTTGTTAAGCCGTATGGGCTGTGACTGTGTGGCACAAAGGCTTTGTGAGCTATGTGTTCCACGTGCTCTGTTCTGACATAATGTTTGCTTGTGTGCCTGCTTCGCAGGTGTCTGCTGCTCAGGCAGGATGCTATTCTGAGACTCCAAGAATGTTCCTGTGTGTTTATGTGTTTGGATTGCTGTCATGTCAGGTCTATGTGAGACTGGTATTGTATTCACTGTAGTATCCCACTCCACCTGACCGGGTATGCCAGTACTGAGTTAAGAGAGCTTAGCCCCCAGTTTGGCTATATGGTTGCATCTCTCACATGTGTTGTAAGTTTATGGGAAGGGGAGAGGGTTGTCTGTGTACATGAGGCAGCTGTAACATTGCCACATGATTCACAGATTCACCAACTGGACCAGAGAGGAGATTGACAAGTAACCTTTGCACATGCTACCATAGTATTGTGAATCCCATAATAATTAACAACACATAGGGCCAATGGGGAACAAGGTACTCAAGGTGAGTATGTGAGGGTATAGTGCTCCTGATTTGTTAGTGCTGGCATATATAAATGCTTTTGTGAGCAAATGCCAGGTAAGTCATATGCAATGTGTTACAGGCGACTTACATGCAAACAGGACAAAGTGACGTTCTGTCAAGTGAGACATGGACATCAGTACAGTAAGCAATACAGATGTCACTAGGGATCCACAGAGGCGCTGTAAATCTGCATTGCAGGTGGAATCAGTGTTTCAGGGAAATAACAAGCAAACATGCATACAAACAAAGGTACAGTCAGCAGGCCTGGATCTAGATTATGCTACAACAAACAAGGTGTACGACTTCCAGTAGGTAACAGTGCATATATGCAGGCACTATAAGCCTGTACCCAGAAATTCACAGGTCAGACAGGCAGGGTCCAGCCTCACCTCCAACAAGTGTACAGACCATGTACCTTCGTAATGTAGAATAACTGGCCTGAAACCCAAGTGCTCATACCTGAACTAATACACATTTCGAATAACAGACACTGAGCCCTCACTCAGCAGTTCCAAACTTAGTAGGATGTATGCTACCTGTCCTGGCACCACAGTATCCTTGACATGTATGGAGACTCTCCCTCCTGTCATAGTTAGTTCTGTGTTTTGAGGCTGTCATGCATGGTATGAGGTGTGACCTTGTAGTGCTAGGGTGCTCTTGTGAGTCTTGAACCTGTTGTGTATTACTGCACAGATATCAACATCCGCAAATATCCTCATTGCAGAGTCGAGTGTGGACAGCATGCAACTTGCAGTTGACATGTCCATCACTGAGTATCAATACTTACGTTATCTTATCCCCTGTGCTACCTATGTAGGTGGCCTTCTGTTAACAGCCTCACCACCAGTATGCAAAGATGTGCAGACATTACACTATGGTAATTACTATGGGTGTACAAAACAATACAATGACATTCATACTGTAACTGCATCAGGCATGCGCTGGGATATACACACAATGATATCATTACACTGTACTGCTGACAACATGATACTATTACTACACTTCTATGTAGTCACCCTGTGCATCAGCACTATGTTAACCCGTTCCTACACCGATGTTACAGATTGCAGGAGGTGGCACAGTTTCATCATATGCACAGGGTGTGTACTTGGTATGCCTGAGTCTGCCACTGATACAACCAATTGACATGTATGTGTGTGTGTGTTGGTGAGGGACAGCAGTACAAGATGGGGCAATGTTGATGCAGTGTGTGCGTGTATGCGGTAGCCCTAGGTGTTATCAATCCACATGTGTGTATGCATGCACACAGTTTCACCTCATGTCTGCCATATGCAGGTATTTGTGGACAGCCACAGACTGTACCTGCCAGGTCATACAGATCACTGTCTCTGGCCACGGACATGGTACCTGTGCCTGGCAGGGGTGCTACGGACCATATCAGGTACTAAGCCAGACTGGGTACTGTCATCAGAAGCAGGTGGTTGGTGACTGGAGACAGGTCCCTGTTGGGACTGTCCAGAGCCACGTGCACGTGGTCTCCTGGGGCGGTCTGATGACAGCACAGACCAAGCATTGCTGGGGCTGCTGTTGGCACTATGGGAGCGGCCGCAGGCCTGTTGTCATCCGTGATGACTGTCAGCTGCTGCTGTTGCTGGCATACGCCCAAGTCAACACCTCAACCACCCACCATTGCCCTGGCTCATGGACATGTAGTTGTGGAACAGACCTAATGTGTCCCCCCAACGTCTGTCAATGACCTCGGTGAAATTACGGATGGCAACCGCAACATCACGCATACTGTCATTCATAGCTGTGTGACATGCTCTCAGCTCCCTCAGACCCTGTCTGGTGTACCGTTCCATACGTGACTGTGCCTGCATTACAGCCTGAAACATAGCTGAGGTTGAAAGACCTCTGTGGGCACATCTGACAGGGGCAGTACGCCCACGGATGCTCCCATGAGAACCCCTGGACATGTGCCTGTGTGGTACCATGTCAGGACCCTGGCCATGGCTGCTGTGTGGGGATGCATGTGCCACCGATACCACATTACCCTGGTCAATGCCCACTGTATCCTGTCCATCACCTAGGGACATTGGTGACAAAGGATGTATTGGCAGGATGACTGTGCACATTGATGGGGGTCAACAGCTGTGTACTGTCAATTGGCTGACCAACAATGGACCCTGGCACACCTCCCTGTGGCATTACACAGGTATCATCATTATCACTATCCACAGCAGCTGATTCAGGTTCCCTGCTGCACAACACCAGAGCAGCACCAGAACCTGTGGGAGTAAGACAGGAAACACAGTTTACAATGTGTACACAATGTCACCACTGATACACACAGGCACACATGCACACAGGTGCACATGCACACATGCACACAGGTGCACATGCACACATGCACACATGCACACAGGTGCACATGCACAGATGCACACAGGTGCACATGCACACATGCACACATGCACACAGGTGCACATGCACACATGCACACAGGTGCACATGCACACATGCACACATGCACACATGCACACAGGTGCACATGCACACAGGTGCACATGCACACTCCTCAGTATATGAGATATCAACACACAGACACAAACACACCTGCAATCAAACACATAGCACTACTGCTTCAGCCTATTATTACTATTAGTATCAAGAGTATTGAAGGTATTGTTATTACACACTCACCAGCATGGATAGGCTGCCTTGCTGTTTCACCAGAGGGACCTGCAGAAATGAGACATTTATTGTCAGTGGGCACAACTGTGCCATTGACACTGTGAGTATGATACAGTTCAGTAGTACAACAGTTGGCTTCCACAGGTCTACTGTTGATATTGAGAATATCACTCTTGCACAATAATTACCAAGATAACAGCTACAAACCGAGGACACACCTCACACATGCATAAACTAACAGTGTACAGAACAGTCAACTATACATATGGCATGTTACCTGCACACTCCGAGGCCTGCTGCTGGGTGGCTCCAGCCTCCATCATTATGCATGTATGCTGCTGCTGTTGTTGCTGTTGGGCTGGAGCCACAACACTTAGGAGTAGTCCCTCCAGTCTGGTGAGGGGGGGATGTATAGCCTCCCCACCACCTGTGGCAAGCTGTTTCCTGTGGATATCCGATGCATGCTGACGGACATTTCTAATTAAATCACTGCAGTGATGGCGTACCTGCTCATATGTCCGGTTATGCGTGCCTATGTCATTTACCCGATGGACCAGGTCTTGCCACAGTGCAGCCCTCTCCTGCTGGTTCTGGTTGGTATGGGAAAAGAGTATTGCGAAATCCCTCACCAGGCTCTGGTGTATCTCCTCATCCTCTGCAGCGGAGTATGCAGGGTTTCGCTGGTGAACCATAGCCCTGAAAAGGAAAAGAAAAATATGTCAGCAATATATGTCAGCAAAATATGGCACACATAATACACATAATACTCAACTGTAGTGATATAACTTAACCCCCATATATAGCATCTGTCTGTCTATTGGGGGATACACATCTAAATGACCAGATATCAGTGCTCAGCCGACAACTGTGCAACAGTACCTGGCACACTCCATACGACAGACTAGTATACTCCAGCAGTCAGCACACTGGTTCAGGTCCAATGCACAACCTCACACTGGGGGTTTGTATCAAGGTACTGTATGGGGAACATTATCTACCCATGCACTGCATGCAATTCACGTTCCATATTTCACTGGTAATGCACACTACTCTTACTTGCCATGACCCTACCTACACCACAGTCACATACAGGGCAAAACAGCACAACATATGGCAATGTAGTATGTTTTGATCGCAATACCTTACACATTTGTCTCTGGCCTCACACCAAGGACACACACTACCATGACAGACAGACAGTCATGGTGAGCAATCACACCAGTACATAACATGCACCCAGTCACTGGCACACTCATTCCACCTCACATAGTTGGTTTGCAATGGGTTTGCGGGTGTGCATTGTGTCTTAGGTAGGTAGTATGCTATTGGCCCTGGGCCTACAGCAGCATACTGTTATGTTACCCTGCCCCTTGTGATACATGTGATGTGATCATACCTGCTCCTGTTAAACAGTTACACAGGGTGACTCATATGGCATATTACCTATCTGCATAACATTCAGCAGGGGTATGTCTGACATCAACTCATAGGAAGCCTTGCTTTTTAATGCTGTGTGGTTTACTCCAGGGTATGTCTTATCTGTGGGTAGGGACCTGTACCTCCACCATGTACTCTTTACTGCGGTGTCAAGGACGACAGACATAGGTAATTTGGGTTGTGGATGTTGTGAGGTGTTACCATGGTTGTTGGACAACTGTCATGGATGTGACTTAACTATGTATATCCAGCAGTGATAACCTCTATGTAGGCAGTATGGGTGCACTCTGTGGTCTTGTCAGTCACCCTGCATAGGTAATGTGTTTGAGTGCATTGACACAGTTACTTACGTATGACTGTGTCCTTCTCCATATCTGTAGCTGTCAAGGGAGGTACATACCGTGTAGGACATTGTGGGGTGTAGAGGGGTACAGTGACCTACATGTCCATAGCTGACACACCATGTCTGCTGACACATACCATGTAAAGGTATTACAGGAATAGTGTGCCACTGTGTATATCAATGGGGAGCCTATTGTACACTTGTTGCCCCTGTTCCCCCCTGACATATGCAGTGGTGGGCAGGCATGCACATATGTGGTGGTTACTAGTGTCAGTGTTTTGGAATGGGGTATGGTACTCCAGAATCCACACTGGTGTTCACTCCATGCCTTTGTCACCAGGCACCTGTTGCAATACATCTGCACACATGTGCCTCACTCAGTATATATATATATATATATATATATATATATATATATATATATATATATATATATAATATATATAGATAGAGATAGATATATAGATATAGATATGGAGAGAGAGGGGGAGAGAGAGAGAGAGACAGAGGGAGAGAGAGAGTGAGAGGGTGGGACAGAGAGAGAGAGATAGTCATATACAGACATATCTGTAGACAGTCAGATCTGTCTGTATATGTATCTACATATATCTATATATGTATGTGTGTATTACATATATCTGTATGTACATATTTTATCTATCTATATATGTCTATGTATTTCTACATCCCTCTCTATCTATGTATGCATATATGCATATTATATATATATATATATATATATATATATATATATATATATATATACATACATATCTCGATATATATACATATACATATGATAGATATATATATAATCCTTTTTATTTACACATATGTATACACACACTAACGTACTGATGAACATCCATTACTGTACAACCTACATTGTACATTGCACTACAACCTACATTGATATGTGCACATAGCTACCTTCACATACATATGTATGTACAGCCTTCAGTGACAGTTGTAGTATGTCCCCTGCCCTATGCACACCTTCATATACATAGATACAGACCAATAACACATATGGAGGGTTCACAGTATGTAGACTATTATATTAGTCCTTTACATTACCTGTGTTTGTTACAGCTGTTTGCGTTGGCTTTCTGATAGTTGGCCTGCTGCTTCTCTTGCCAGCTTCAGTTTGCCTTGGCAGTGTCAGGTTGTGATGACAACTTGTTTGTTTTGTTGTTATATATTTTTTTCTTTCTTTCTTTCCTTTCTCTTTCTCTCTCTCTCTCTCTCTCTGTCTCTACCTCCAGAGGGTGCAATGAAAGTATTGCATGTGTGGACTGGGCATACAGGATACTTTTGTAGGTATCTGCACATGTCCATGTGATGGCCTCTGCACCAATTGTTAGCCAGCATTTACTAATTGCATGCAGCCTGTTGTGTAGTGATTGCAGTTCACACTGTGATTTCAGGACAGTGCTATAAAAAGGTTTGTTAGGTAGGCGTAGCCCTTTCAGATTATCAGGGTGGGGACCATGCTGGTATGCTGTGGACACTGTTCTGTGAGTGTAAGGGTTGGTATGTCTCTCATATTTCAGGCTGTGTTGTAGACACTGCAATGCATGTTGTACTGTAAGTATTCCTTCCTCCAGTTTCCTCTTCTCAGTGTGTATGTAAACTGACACCTATGACTAGTAATACTGTGTATATGGGTGTGTGTGCTTTCCTGTGGGAATTGTGGTATAACTGGTATATAGCAGTGGCTCTTGCAATTTGTTGCCATGGCTTCAATATTTGCCCTTTATATTCACTCCTTGTATGCCTGCTAGGTGTCTTTACTGTAATGTGTTGCTATGGCTTTCCTATTTTCCATTTACATTCACAGCTTGTAATGCTTGTTATATCTGTTTGAGCAGCAATTCCCTATGTGTTTGTTGTGGTAGGGTGGTACTGCATGCAGTGTGGTCTGGCCATGGTGTGGGCCTTGACACTTAGAAGGGTATTTGATTATGCTGCTGAGCAGGCCTCAGATACTCTCAGGTGCATCTTTTATCAGCCTCATGGAATGGTACATATCAGTGGGATACACCCATGAAATATTCTGATATTTTGCAGTTGTGACTGTGGGTTATTTTGAGCATATGTATTACTACACCATTTGTGACGTGCAAGTGGTGCATACTTTCAGTAATTCATAGTTACCATTGCATGTGTTGTAACACCTTTCTGCCTACTGTTAGTACATTTCACAGGGAGTCAGTGGGGCACAGCTGACATTTGTTTTCAAATCAGGGACATCCCTGTAACTCAGTCACAGTTGCTATGTCTGGGCTCTTAACTATTCAACTATGGCAGTGTTTATCCTGCTCTGAGTATGTGTGTGGCTTGCCAGGTGCTACTGTGATATTATTACCTACTAGCTACCAACTAGCATGGCTGTTTCTCTTCACACAGTAATATTTTACAAATCCACTAGATTTGACAGTAAATATACATGACATGCTTTGTGTACTAGACTTGCTATATTCCCTTTACATTAATTCCTACTATTTCATGATATATTTCTTTCAGCACAATGTTCTTGTATAGCAGTCATGGCTTAGTGGTAAGTCATGCAGACTAGCGTTTCCAAGGTCCTGGGTTCGAGACTGATAGAGGAATTTTATTTTGCTGCTGAGCAGACTACAGGCCTTGTCATTCAGAGTGACTAAGGCACTTTTAAGCAGTTGTAAGTGGGTTAGCACTGGTTTGCGTGGAGCTCATGCATGTGCACTGTCACTTAGCTTCGTGCACACATGCTTAGCTAAGCGCACACACAAGCACACGCCTGCTTACAACTGCTTAAAAGTGCTTACTCTCGCACACACCCACACTAATTTCTTTGAAAAAAATGAAAATTGGGAAATAGGAAAGTGGTGAAAAAGGGGGCACAAAGAGGGTAGGACAGTAGGAAAACAAGCTCGGGATTTGCAGGAGGGATGTAGGAAAGGCCCATAGCTGCCCATTTCTTTATCAGCAACAGCTGTGCATATGTTTGTAATTTGGTGTGAAATTTGAAACCTTCCACCCCTGAGAGAGGGGTGAGGACAACAATATTTCATGTACAGCCAGTTGTAATTGCCAGTTTACATGTCCAGCAGACATGTGTGCGAAATGGGCAGCTATGTATGGGGCTTGATTTTTTTGCGGGAACAGAGTGCCCTTTTTTTTGTTTTCTTCAGGTGAGAGTGGAATGTCAGGTACAGGAAGTAGGTATAGCTGGAGAGGTAGGTAGGGGAGGTTAACAGACAAGACAAACAAGACGCATACAGGGGTGGTGTATGACACATGTGGGGAGATACACAATTGACGGGGATGGATGTTTGGATATCTCAAGCCCATGAGCCCACAGATGGCAACAGTGGAACTGAGATCCCAACCCATGGGCAGTTTCTACTGTGCCTTCACTGCCCAGGACGGGGCTCTGCTGGGGGCTGTGTAGGATGGGCAGCAGGCAGGCCCATGAGTTGTGCCACCTGTGCCTCAAGCTGGCATAGGGGCGCAAGCACAGAATGCCTGATCTCCCTACGCACCACAGTCCGGACACTACGGAGGGTGAGTGGATGGTCTCCTCCGGCCACGCTTGCAGGGGGGGGGACGATCCCCATCCCCTGCAGTGCTTCCACCCGCAGGTGGCACAGGGCCACTGGAGGAGGGTCCGGCCTGGGCAATACTGCCAGGTGCACTCGCCAGCTGAGGAGGGGGAGGTAGGTCTGCTGGAACCCGCCTTCCCTGTCGTCCTATGTTTTGCATTATTTTATGACAGTTTGGGTTAGTAACGAACAATACCATTCACAATTAGTTGTAACAGCATGCATTAGTATTCCCATTAACCAAACACCCATAAATTCAAGCCATTGAACAGCAAGCATAACACATGCATAATTTGAACAACAGTACACAATCCAACAACATGCAGGGTTGATTGATGGTAACAGGCCATCAGGTTTGGATGTATGAACAGGGCACATGCATCAACGTACATGCAAATATGTATGAACCAACAGGACAAATGTCCAGGGGAGTTAATTGTGAATACACATACCCATTTCATGTGGAATAGATTATTTGTGGTTATAGGGTAGGGTGAAGAAATATTTCATTAACAACTTCAAATACCTATACATATGCTGTACATTTCTACTAGCTGCAGATATATACACCCTACAGGTCTGACTACAGTTTCCTATGTGTAAACTTACGCATGTTGGTGATGGGAATGTTACTGCTACATTAATATACATTGCATTTTTATTCATACACATTCATATCTGGCTCTGTTCAGCTACAACATCCTGCTACATTTGATTTATATGGCTCTAGACAACTGTGGATGTTTGGTATTTCATACAACCATACTATCTGCATATTGCAAAGGTACAGCAACATATCCAAATTGTGGGACACACATTCCAGCTTCAGTACTTTATTGCACACATTTCACTCTTTGCTTGTGCCTGTCACATTCATTTCATTCTGTACTGACTGCAGTATACTTTATTCAGGAGTTATTACAACTTTATTGGTGGATTCATAGCTCTTTCTCACACTCTCACTTGTTTTATTTTTACAATTCAGGATGGTACTTAATTCTAGGCTTTATTGACATGTTTTACTTGGTTACAACAATCCTTTCCAACAGTCTCACTTGTGTCATGTTTCAGATTTTAAACGGGGATATATTTCACACATGTGTTGTACACAGCTTGTGTAGCTGTAATTTACAGCCTGCTGCAGGTTATGTACTATTACATTACAGGTGGAACATCTGTATTTCAGACTTGTTTCATTTTTATTTTTGGATTACAGGCTGCATCACACTTATGTAATCACACAGTACTAGCAGAATCTCTCTTACACTGTTACTTGAACATTTTATTAATAAGTGACTACACTGCACTCTTTTGCAAGCTGTCATACTTATATTTTTTAACAGTTACAGGGAGAGAATTACTAACCTGCCTGGTGGTGCAACCACACAAGTCTGTCAGCATAGGCTCGACAATTCATGGAACGGACACCTGCAGCTGTAATTTAAATGAAGTAATATTGCAATACACATCTCCATAATATCAGCTAGGTTCATTTCTTACATAAATAATTACATGTGACTTAGTAGTGGGGCATTGGGCATTTGCCAGGCCTCCTGGATCCAACGGTTCAGTTGGTCCTGCTTCTGTCTCTTCAGGTCCGCATGGTGGTGATGGACCTGTTCACCAGTCCTTGGTATTCCTATGGCACTGGTGAGATCATGTGCCAACCGGTCCCACGCCTCAGCCTTGTATGCTCCCCACAGGACCTGGCCCTGCATGAGTTGGGCCTCATGATCATGGACGAGGAGCCCAACCATATATTTGGACTCCTCAATGCCCCACCTCTGTGCTCGGAAGCAACTACCCTCTCCTACACCTGCCATCCTGACTGCAAATCAATTCCACAATCAGTTATGCTGTGTATTCCCACCTATGGGGCTAATATATGCCGTTTTTCCCACACTTATCTGTGATTGGCCATTTTGGAAATGTATCAGCTTCACAAAACCTGCTTTGTCATGCTTCTCTTTCCATTCATTCCTATATATATGCTAATACTGCATTTCTAAGAGCAACTGTCATGGCTTAGTGGTTCAGTACTTTGACTATGGTGCATGGTATCCTGAGTTCAAGCCTGGCCATTGCTTTTTTTATTTCATGACTGTCTACACAAGCTAGGAGGTGTGTCTGTGTAAAGGCAGTTTTGATACAGCTTGCTCAACGTTGACCGCTGGTTATCTTGTTGGCGCGGTGCGCAGCTCCGCGCAAACGGGTTATGTGTCAGTTGGCTGTCAGCACGCATATTACGCTCAGCTCAGCTACGGGCACACAGTTTCAGCATGTTACAACACTGCTCAATCCCGGGCACTCATTTTACACCTGTTAAACCACTGCTCACCTACGGGCAAATATACTCAGCTTGTTAGAGCGTAGCTCAGCTATGGGCACTTCTGACATTTTTTTTTTATCTCACATTTCTTCAAAATACATGGCCCATTTCATTACATTTTACATAAAATATAATTTTATATATGTACATATATGTCAGGGAATTGTTTCATGCTTATTTCACTAGAAATAAAAATTGATGTTGTGGGGGCTCGAACCATGACTGCCTCCTCTTCAGCTGACGTCTCTACTGCTATGCTATTGCTTCTTGGCTTACTTTGCATATTTAGATCTTATATGCTTTTCCACTGACTGCTAACTGTGGCTAAGCGATGGGCACGCCCACGCAAACGAGCGCAATTATGGGCAAACATCTTTAAATCTTATAAAAAAAATGATAACATGTTCATTTTTACATTTTATGTTTATAGTCTGTGGGGGCATGTGTTGTGTTGTGTTTGTTGACATTTACGTGGACTCTCTCATGGGGGTTTACTTTCGGGACTGTTCCTCTTCTAGGGGCGTGTCCATTTGCAGGACTCGCCCTGCGGACACGCCCCCTACTTTCTTACACGGACCGTGTTAGCCTTGAGTGTGAGTCAGCATGCCCTCATAAATATGCATGGCATGCTGACATCACACTGTTTAACTGCAGCATCCGTGTAAGACTTGTAACTCTTACACGGAGGCTTCGTGAATCCTGCCTGTCATCTAAACTTAGATTAACATAACAAACCATAGACAAATCATGAAAGGCACAATAAAATCATAAAAAACAAAACAAAAAAAAACTGGTCCCAAAATGTTGTATTACACAACAAAAATATTCAAAGAAATATCCAAATAATATTCATATAGAGAGCAAAATATAGTAATAAGGAACTACAAGAAGAGAACTGAAAAATGAGAAATAGCCTATATTTTTTATTTTATCTTTTTAAAGCCTTAAGTTTAAGTAAACAACCAGTAGAGGTGTGATGATTAAGTCCAGGCCAAATGTTAGCATGGAGACTGACTTGCCAGAGTAGCTCATGTTTTTTCTAGATACAGCTGACACAGACCCCTATGTTCATCTTGTGTAATTTTCTCAATGATCACAAATTTGAAAAAAATGACCTGGAATGTTTGCAGCATGTTTGGCTAAAGCATTTTTCCCTTGTTAATTCTAATGTCATTTACATGTTCATAGACATAGTCTTTTAATTTATGCTTGGTTTTACCGTTGCAAAATGCTGGACAATTTTGGCATAGAGCAGCATATACAACACCACTAGTGAGACAATTAAATGAGCCTTTTAATTTGAAAGTCTTGTTACTGACCTAGAATTCTTGAAATACCATTATAAATTTGTAAATAGAACAGAAACCCCATTTTGCCATTTTACAATTCTTTGTGGGAAAATAATTCCCAGCATTAAACATTCCACTATTTTCTTAATGTTACAGGTGGCTCATATACTATATTCAGTTTGTCACCTACCTTATTCAATATATTTGTGTCCTCCTTGAACAGAACTCGATTCATCTCCAAAATTCTCTTTATGACTCTGCTATCCACACTGTATGGAGTAATAAAGGCAACACTGTAATTGAGGCTCATAGAACGTATGCCCATACTTCCCCTGCTTCAAGTATGGGACAGGGGGAAAGAGGGGGTTCTACTCTAGAATGCTGAAGAGCGATATGTGTTATGCTGGGCTCATCTTGGATAATAGGTACAAAAAATTCTTCTAACATTTGTTGATGACTTCATACATCAACTCATTGACCAGACTAGATGGATAATCTCTGGCCAGGTACACGGACCTGATGTTTTCACATTCGTCCAAAATAATTTTTGAGTTGTAATACCATGCATGCAGCACTTACAAACTGGCCCTTGACTATTCCACACTTCTGATGAAAGGGGTGAGAGCTGGAATAGTGTAAATAGGTATTTGGAAAAGTTTGGAGTGAATTTTAGATACAAATCTTTTTTTTGGACATTCTTGGTCAAGGAAATATCAAAATAAGCAGTAGTGGAAATGTTGGTTTCAAAGACGAATTTAAGGAAATCATTTGTTTGGTTTAGGTACTGAAAGAATTTTAGGAAACTGTTTAAGTCTCCTTCTCATATAAGAAAAATATCAAAATACATTTTACAGACATTCATGTATTCTAACGTGAAAAGGTATTTTTCTTCCCATTTCAACATAACAATATGTGCCACGAGCTCACCACACACAGAATCCATAGCAACCCCTGTGGACTGCAAGAAATACACATGAAATAATTATTCTTTAAGGTGATCTCTTATAATGTTTCAAAGGTGTTGATTTTGCCCTCTAAAATACCTTTGCCATACAAGTATTCCATGAGCCATTGTAGACCAGCATCATGGGGAATAACATTGTAGAGATCCTTTACATCCACTGTTGATGAAGTTGTCATTATACTCCAGAGAGTTACTTTACCCAAGGAAATCCCATGAATCTTTACAAATGTAAATTTTTTGTGTGATTAGATGCTTTAGTTTTTTGTCCAGAAATTTAGCACAAGGGTGTGTGACAGACACTCTGCTATTGATGATGGGTCTCATGAGGGTTTTTGGGTGCACTTATGAATTTTTGGGATCCCAAAGATTATAGGTATGGTGGGGGAATGTGCGTTCATTAAATTAAATTCATGTACATCAATCTGCTGGTCAATAAATAAGTCCTTAAGGATGTCCCTGACTTTTTTATATGCAGTAATCGATTTGTTTAAAGAAGCCTGATATAAAAATCACCCGCCAACGGACTATGCATCCTGGTATTATAATCTGCCTTATTCATGAGAACTAGTCCCCCCTCCTTTGTCTGGTTTCTTCAGTCTCACAGCATGATTATTTAATTCGGTAAACAAATCTTTTTCCCTAGAAAGTATATTGTCCACATAACTGTGTTTTACTAAGGATGTCTCAAAAGCCAATTTCACAAATCTTTTCAAAAAGGAAAATAGTGAGGACAGGAGGGTTCAAAGTACTGCAAATCCTCAGAGGATCCACGGACCCATTGGTTGTGTCAAATACTATATTAAAGTTCAGTTTTCTTATATAGTATTTAAAATCCATAAATAAATTTGGCAACTTAGCTAGTTCACATGATCCAAAAGTCATACCTCGTTCAAAAATCAGCACAGTCCCCTCTAATGTCATAGAAAGAGCAATTAAATGCTTTGAAATCACCTTTGGTATTAAATACTATTTAACATTCATTAATTGGTGGCATAGAAAGAAAAGGAGTTGTACTCGCTTCCAATAGTTGTTCGTGCATTTCAAGTTGTGCCAGTGTGTTTGTTTTTTCCTAGGTGGTGTCCATGTGCCTTTTGATTCGGTTGGAAAGGGTTCTGCCGCGCCTTGATTCTCTTCAAAAGACAAGGCAGTGGAGAGTTTCAGGCTCCTCATCCTGGGGAGTTTGGTTGTCGCTGAAGTCAGTCTTCTGTCCAGCTCATATGCCTGTAGGTAGCTCCAGCAGTAGAACCAAAATGATTCCCCCAGGTCTTTGAACTGGGGGAAGGGGATAAGCTGTGTTGTCCAAATATGCACACTTACCTCTTTCCATTTTTTTTTATTTTCCTATTTTTAATAATACTTAATTGTTCATCAGTGCTCTTAAAGATTCCTCCATAATTGAATCTATACTGCTCAAATGTCAAATCATGAATAATAAAATTGTCCAAAATGTATTTTATTTATTTATTAAATTTGTTGACTGGGTATGTCCAACTAGGCCAGAGGCCCGTTTTCAGTGGATATCTGGGGAGAAAAGCTCCACAGTAATATATACAACTAGCACAAATGTAGTAACAGTAAACATTAGTACAGTAGAATTATTTACAGCATCAAGAGACAGTAAAATGCAAGGTCATGTAAATACTGATGACCCGGGGAGAAGAAAACTCCACATTAGTACAAGACAATCAGTAGTACAAACACAATCAAGTAGTACTAAATATAATACAACCAATCAGTAGAACTGAACAATTATTGTTGCAGTAATAGCCAGTGGCAGAAGATATAGTACAGTCTGTTGGTATGTACAATTACAGTACAGTTAAGCAAAAACACTAGATAGTAGGTAGGATAAAGTTAGAAGGCAAGGTGAGAAAGGTAGATTAGGGGTGGTGAAAAAAGATTAACCTGGGGAGTGGCAGGAGCACAGCCAGTGTTTTTTAAGGTGTTCCTTTAAGAGTGATTTGAATTGGTCATGTACTGAATTTTTTGTTATTGTGTTTGGAAGGGTGTTCCAGAGTCTGGCTATTTTGTGTGAATAGAGAGAGTCACTGTGTTGGTTGTGGGAGTTGAATATCTTTAGTAGCAGTTTGTTTGAAGATCTGAGGGTTCTGCTATTAGTATTTGATTGAACTAAAGAGGAGATGTCAGGGCAGTTGTTGGGCTGGTAGATTATATTATTGTCTAAGGATAGTTGCTTAAGAGATATAAGGTTGGGGAGCTCTAGCCAGTTTAATATTCACAGAGCTGAGCAGTGGTGGGATCTGTGTGGGTGATTAGTGGCAAACTTAGCAATCTTATTGTAACAAGATTCTAGATTGCTGAGATCAGATTTTTGTGTTCTGCAAGTTCATCTATTGATTTCTTGTTGTGGTTAATAAACAACTGCATTTACACTACAGATATTTAGAAAGTCCCAATCATGGTTTAAATCATATAGGATCTACACCTGTCCATTAATTACCCTGTCTTATTACCCATCTATAGATGCACTCTTGAAGTTGGACAAGATGAACTTTGTTTTACATGGATAGGGAGTTTGTTACAAAGCAAAAATATCCTGCGTGAGATACAACTGTCCTTCCAAACTGTTCTGTTGATGTGCAGAAGTGGTTTTGATCCCTGGAACAAGTGTTTCTGTTGCAGCTTGACCTTTCTGATGTGTAGATGGTCCATCAGCTTTGCTTCAGAAGATGCCTTGTATACCAAACACTGATCACCTGTTAACAGTCACTAAAAGACCAAGAATAGTGACAGGGCATTGACGTGGTCTATGAAAGGCAGATTATCTAAGCCTAGTACCTTTTTTGTAAGGTATGCCTGTCAGTGTTCCAACTGCTACAAGTGTCTGGATAAAAGAGGCATTATTCTCAATTATTGGCCTTATGAGGGCTGAGTAAAGGAGGATAATGGCATCCTTGGACCTGAAAGCAATCCTTTTGTTAATGAGATCCACAATATAGAAGGATTTCCTCACCACAGTGGACACATGTTGGTTCAAAGTTAGGTTACTGTCCACATATGTTCTCAGATCCTAAACAACTAGGTCATCTCTTAGAGGTGTGTTATTGATGTGCTAGTTCCCCAGAGATGTTGACATCTCAAATAATAAGGTAATGAATTTTCTTGCACTTAGCTTTAGACTGTCATTCTGGCACCAGTCATTTGTTTGGGCTAAGCCTTCCTGCAGGATGTTTTTTGGGGATTCAGTAACTGTACTCACCTTACAGTCATCAGCAAACTTAGTCAATGAGAGACTCTTAGTACTGGATTAACTTCTGAGAAGCTGAACTGCCAAACAGGAGAGGTCCCAGCACCAAGCCTAGACGGTCCCCACTGGTGACTTTTTTTTAATGGTGGTAGCTTTACCTATTTTGATCTCCTGCATTCTATCTGTGAGATAGTTAGCAATCCAGCAGGTGACACAGGGGTTTATTCCTAGTTTATTAAGTTTATCTACAATGCCAGGGTAGAGGATTGTGTAGCCAGGTATAGGTTGGTGCTGTGTACCATTTTATCTTCATCCATAGTGCTGGTGACCTTTTCAGAAAAGTCCACCAGGTTGAGAAAGCATGATTTGCCTTTGACCAATCCAAACTGAGATGGTCCAGTGTTTGGAAATCCCATATGTCCTTACTGATTAATTCTACGATAATTTTTTTCTATGGATTTGCATATGAGGCTGGTCATGTTTATTGGCCTATAATTTCCTGGGTCCACATTCACATTACAAAAATACATATGGAGGCAAAGGATGATCAATGTTGTTGGGGTGAGGCTAAATCATGCTATTTAGTATGTATCCAGGGATTTTGTCAGGTCCCATCAGTGCAGTATTTTTTGTTTTAGACAGTGCTTCAGGATTTGATCTTCTGTAATAACTGGGGTGGGTCTGTTTTGGTATTTCATGTGGGATACATGGGGGGTAAAGTCTGAGATGAACTTATCAGCTAGTAGGTTAGCTACATCTTAACTTCTGTGAAGGTAACATCATTCACAATCAGCTCAGCACATTGCTGCATTGTGCTTCTGAGGTTATAAACAGAACAAAAAAAGCCTTGTGGGTTTCTTTAACTTGGGTGGCTTTAGATAATTTCTTTAAGCACTTGAGATGTTTGTTTAATGATGGGCGGCCTATTGTTTTGGGAATTACTCTTCTTACGTTTGGCCAAAATTATCTTCCTTTTATTATTTAGCTTGTTTATATTAAAGCTTCACCAGGTTGGGTTTGTTTCTTCGGTTTTCCCTGTGCTTCCTTCTAGAAGGGACAGCTACATCCATGTAGCTGTTTACATGCCGGTACAGTTTGCTGGTACATGCTTCCAATGTATTTAACAGAATTTTTGGGTTTGGTGGGGATTTGATGCTTGCCAATGAATCACTTAGGAGCAGACAGTTTGTATTAGAAAAGTTTCTGAAGAAGCCTCTGATTTTATTTTTATTTTGAAGGAGACAACTTTATGTTTGGACCTAACAAGGAAAGATGATACACAAGGGATAGTGCAAGATGCCTCCTCACTGGCAAAAATAAGAGCTAGGATATTAATCTCCATAGCAGATACTTTGATGAACTGTTCCAGGGTGATTCCCTCTACAAAGTCCAGGAATCTTTTTGTCTGTGAACTTGTGGTGGTGTAGGTTTCCCAAGTCTACAGTTGGGTAGTTAAAAATCACATAGGAAAATTGTATTGAGTTTAATACCGATAAACTCCAGTTCTTGTAGATAGGCATTGTGGCTTTCTTGGGTAATAGAGGGAGTTCTGCAGCTAGCTAATGTATGGCAATGGACTTTTCTGATGGTGGTTTGGACATGAAGAAACTTTTAAGCATCATGCTGCCTTACCAGCTTGATGTGAGTTCCTCAAATAAAGGCTCAGACACCACCACCATTTTTCTCCTCCTTCACAGTGGCTGGTCTAAAAGTGTGAAAAGCCTGCACAGCTGGAGTACTGCCTGTACATCAATAAATACAATTAACTGTTCTATGCGTAGAATTTAATTTCAATCTTCAAGTGTGTTCTTGATTATAAATGCAACAACATTTCTAGTTTGCCTTGCTTTTGCAAAAGAATATACATGTTCCTCAGATTTGAAGTGCTGGATGTCAGTCTATTTCAGTTCACAACCACTCAAAAAACATAGATATGCAAGTTCTGGTTGTTGACTACAACTTGCTTTCCCTGGTTCATACATCATGTGTTCATGTCCCAATATGTAACAGACTTTTGTGAACTCGGCCCCCATTTCATGCACACCATTATAGCAGTTTGATGTCAGAAAGGCTGTACTATCACGTGCCTTGTGTACTGGATTTTACTCTGTACATTATTTGGCTTTTCTCAATAGTGTGTAGATTGTTTTCTGTTCCGAGGAGGTCATCCTCCAGCACAACACTGCAGTCTGTACCTTCATGATAAATCAATACTGTAGTTTGTACCACTCATGATAAATCAATATTGCACTTTGTACCACTCATGATAAATCAATATTTTAGTTTGTACCACTCATGATAAATCAATATTGCACATTGCATCCTGATGATAAATCAATACTGTACTTTGCACCACTCATGATAAATCAATACTACAGTTTGTACCCTCATGATAAATCTCCTTTGACTACTACTCTGAGTGTATCCCTGACACTTGCACAGTTCAATACAGGAATGCTCAGTTAACTGAATCAAGTTTTTTTTTTGTCTCAAGCAACACCATAGTCATGCATCTGCTTAGCCCTTTTCATCATTGCTAATAAAAGTTAAAAGATGGTACCATTGATTTGTACAGTAATTTCCATTAATGAATTATATGTGCATTGGTTTAAGTATCTCTGGGGAACACTTTTAATTTTAGATGTGAATACCCTTGACCATAAATTTGCTTCCACATTTATCAGGAAATGGATCTACAAACTCCTGGTTCATCCATCTCTTTCTTTTCTTTCAACACACATACCTCTCTAAATGACTGGGATACCCCATCTTCTCTCATTATTAAATTGTATATGTGTGTCATACTGTCTACTGTCTCCAGAAATATTGACTTGTAAAGTTCAGCTAGAAAGCCTCCATAGTTCTTAAGATATCTGCCTTGAATATCTACTACTCCAGTACTTCTTGCCAGCTGCCAGTGACCTCCCCCCCAAGTAGGCAGCTGAACTACTCCTTCTCACATTATAATACCAACCCCCTTCTCTTTATAAAGTTGCTCATAAAAGTCCAAGACGATATACAAAATATCTTCTCTATCACACAATCCCACCGCTGCTGCTTCTTTAAAGCCAAAACGTTACTACCCTTCCATTACATTTTTAGTTGATGCACCAACATATTTCCATCTATATTCCCTTTTGTCCACAGTTTGGCCTGTATTCTTCTAAACTCTGTCTCCTTCTAGGAGGTTGTTAGGCTATGGATGATGATTTTTATTTGTGCTTCAGGAAGGCTGATGTTTCTAATCCTACTTCAAATGGATTTATGTTGAACTGCCAAAAAATAAAATTCAGTGAGTGACAATACTAAAAATGAAATCCCACCACATTACTATCCCATCCTTTTACTATTTAAACTTCTTTAATTCTCTTTTTTTCTTTTTTAAACACCTTTATTAAATTATCAATTAAGGCATAGATACACATCATTTACAGAAAAGAAAAACATATTAACATTTGTACATTTACACATAGTATCCATTATATGTTTTCTTTCTTTATAACAACTGTCTTTCAATTCAGTACTGTATAAATTACTTAATTTCTGTCTTCTCTTAAACCTCACTCCTCCTGAACATTATTCTTCATGTGTTGTTCCCACAATTTCCTTTTATGTCTATGTAATTTGCTCCTTCCCCTTGCTAAATATCCCTCTTCCAGTTATTTTATTTATTTTATAATATACAATACTTCAAATACAGCTGATTTAAACTTTGATTTCAGTTTTCTAGTAATTGCTTTTTTGGCAGTCAACAGAATTAGACTAAACAAAGCTTTACTGTGTCTCGACAACTCAGATTCTGTATCCCAGCTCAAAAGAATAATTTCCTTAGTTGCAGCCATTTGCTCACCCAATACTTCTGACAAAGTACTCTGCAGGGAATTTTTAAAATCTCCGAACTCATTACACACCCAAAACATATGTTCACAGTTAACTCTTCCCCATCACATCTCCAACATATGCTATCTACCTGAGGAAAAATTCTTTGAAGTCTGCTTGGGATAAAAAAATACCTATGCAAACACTTCCAAGCAAAAATCCTAAACCTTCCGGACTTTGTTGCATTCTTGAGAGCAATACATATGTCCTTCCATTGTTTCCCTGTAATTTTGTTTGTCTAATCTCTCTCTTCCAACTTTCTCTGATTGATTCTTATAGCTATCTTACAATATTTTATATGTCCCATGAATTATCCTTTTTTAACAGCATCTCAACTAAAAAAGAAAAAACTCTACCATTGCAGGTCTTTCATTTAGGATTTCCCTATCCTTTCTATTTGCCTATACTCTGACATCAGTCCCTGGTAGGAAAGGCAGTCTCTACCTGCACTCTAAACATCTTTGCCTCATCCCACTCTGTTACCTTTTCCCTCTCTATTTATTTGCTCCCAATTCATTGGTTCCTTTGCCAGTTTGCTCCAGTGAATTCCAACCCTCTCTTGCCTATATCTGTACTTCTACTTGCAGCCATCTCTACTGGCAAAATCTTCTTTCTCCATTCCTGTCTTTGCCCAGTTCCTCTAATACTTTCTGCTACTTTATGAATATAATATTCTGTATGGTTATTGTTATTCTTCTCCTTAAGGATCTGCATCCAAAATTTTAATCTCTGTCTATTTCTTTAACTTTACACCTGCTTCATCATCATCCTTTTCCACTTTGAATTATAACCTTCTGCTTATGTTATGTATATGAGCCTTAACTGTGTTACTCTAAAATATCTGTTCAAATCTGGTAATCCTAAACCACCTTGTACTATTGGAAGGATGAACTTATTCCATTTAGCTTTTGCCCTCTTCTCCCAGATAAATTCCTTCAACTCTTTATTATTTATTGACTACAACTTCTCCTTTGGTTGATAAAAATACTCCTGACCCATATATAAAACCAAAGGGACTAAAAACATTTTCAGTGCTTATTATTTACTGTACATATCCATAAACAAGAGGTTCCAGTTTCTCTTCCCACATATTGGTAGCTGCCATAACAGAAGTTTTTTTTAACCCATACTCCTAAATACTTCATCTTATTATGTTCCTATAAATATGGGTATTGCTGAACCACTTCCATTGATCATCTTTAAGGCACTCTTCCCATCTGTATCTCCAGTACATTTTCACATTAAACACTATGTTATAGTCCTTTATAATAACACTGTATTGATCCTTTCTAATCTCTTCCAGGCTTTGGCAGAATGAGGACATCATGTTCCATCTCCTGGTTTGACCCACAGGAAGTAGCCAGTATATGGTCACCATCCTCAGATTTGCATTTAATGGTTACTCACCTGTGTTTTTTGCATCCTCTACCGCTCTAATCTTCCATATCTGACACTTTATGTACATTGGGTCTTTTTCCACTCAAATCCTCTGTACCTTATTTGTCAGACCTCCCAGAGACATATAACTATAGTGAAAATAAAATCTGAACAACTGTACATAGAAAATTTGAGAGTGGTACTCAGTATGTAATGGCCCAAAGCTGTCATTCCCCCCATACGATTCAGGCATTACCCTATGGGGAGTTCATACACATGTATATATTGTGTAATAATGAAGAATATTTTGTATTAGAGCTTGAGAAAACTAATAATATGTTTAGAAACGGGATATAATACAGAAATAATGAATGAATGTTGGAATACATTTTTTAATGAATATGTCTTAAAGACAAAAAAGCAAGAGACAAAGTATAAATATTATGATAGGAAATGTACAAAATACAAACGTAATGATTTGTATTTTGTTACTACATTTAGTTGTTTTAGTATGGTGTTAGCTGATTTATTGAAGATTTATTGGGGTTATATTATGTCCTTAAAAGATTTAAAT
Source organism: Protopterus annectens (assembly GCF_019279795.1). Taxonomy (NCBI): domain Eukaryota; kingdom Metazoa; phylum Chordata; order Ceratodontiformes; family Protopteridae; genus Protopterus; species Protopterus annectens. The sequence continues at coordinate 746,167,958 of NC_056725.1, read as the reverse complement.
TTTGGGGGATACCCCATTATGTCATATAGAAGAAGAAGGAATTTGAGGGACTTTATAGTTAAGACCAAGTTTAGGCTTCCTTGTAACAAAATATCAAGAAGTTTAAGTAAATATGGCACTACACCATGTGGCAGATGTAAAGCCTGCAAACATGTTGTTGGAAGTTTCCATAGAATTAATGGTCGGGTCTTTCACCCACAAGAAAGTTTTTGTTGTAATACAGAGGGCATTATTTATGCCCTCTGTTGTCCATGTAATATTTTCTATATAGGGGAAAGCAAGAGACCATTTAAGGTCCGACTGTTAGAACATATAAGGGATATTAATAACAAAAAAAGGAAAGCCCAATAGCTATGCATTTCGAACAAACTCATGGAGGTAATAGTGAAGGTTTATGTGGATCCATTCTAGAGAAAGTGTGTTTCCCCATTTGATGAATATAATATTAAAAATGTATTGTTATATAAGGAATCTGTTTACATTTCAAAGTTTGACACTTTGGCCCCTCGTGGGTTAAATGCTGAAATGAACTGGAGGTTTTTTCTCTGATATGCATTTAATTGTTTTATTGTTCTAATTAATCAATTATCTATTTAAAATGTATGTAATTAAGGCAGGTGTATTTTTTGTGATGTTATTACTCCTTGAAGTCTGTCTTAGTCGAGATGTTAAAGAGAGAGAGAATAAACTTCTTTGGATTGCTAGTTGGTGGTTTTTTCCTTATTGCTTAATTTCTGGTGTTTTTTTACATATAACTATAGTCCCTGATCTGTGTTCTGTACTTGGTGATGGTAGCACTAAGGCCATGAACTGATGATGAGCTGCTTCCTGTAGTTCAGGGTTTGATTTCTACAGCCTTCATTTGCTGCTGTCTGACTCTAAGTCTCTTAACCAGACAGTGCTCTGGGAAAATGTGCAACTGAGCTAGACTCCTCAATAGTCTGCTGGACTTCATTCATCATAGAGGTTTTGTGAGTAATTAGGTCAGGAATATGACTTATGCAGATGCATGCATGCATGCTATATTACAGTCTCACTGTATTTATCACTGATGTATTGTTTTAAATAAATAAACTCATAAAAGTTGTGATTGCAGTACTTATAGTGGTTACAATATTTAAGATGGTAATGTTGTTTGCAATCTTTTAGACCCTGCTTTCATAGCTAACTCTGTGGAGCAGCACATAGATAATTAGGGTGGGACAAAGGGGGTGGCCACCTTTACAGGGTGAGCAATCAGCAATTGATGATGGGGCAGAAATGAAGCAACAGCATTCGTATTTGTATCAGTGTTAGCAGCTATAGCAAGTAGCATGCTAGAGTTGTAGCAAAGGGCAGGCTTGCTACTTTTACAATTGCTACATTTACAGTTGATATTGGCACTTGCCTTGTTTGGGGGTGGTCTTTATCTTTAGGAATACCTTTTTTCCCTCAAGTTTAATGGTTTAAAGTGTGCCAGTTTGGGGTACTGACTAGGGCATTAGTTGATGTAGCTACAACTCTGATATAGCTTTTGTGAAATAAAACAACATACATTTAGCATGCTGTACTTAGTTTTTAGTCTTATGAATGAATCATTGCCAGTGTATTGTCTAGTTCACTTAAATATAGTCTTCTTCTTCTTTCGGCTGCTCCCATTAGGGGTTGCCACAGCAGATCAACTGTTTCCATTTCTTTGTGTCCTCTGCTTCTTGCTCTGTCACACCAACCACCTGCATGTCCTCTCTCACCACATCCATAAACCTTATCTTAGGTCTTCCTCTTTTCCTGTTACCTGGTAACTTCATCCTTAGCATCTTTTTCCCAATATACTCTGCATCCCTCCTCAGCACATGTCCAAACCAACTTAATCTTGCCTCTCTGGCTTTGTCTCCAAACCTTCCAACCTGGGCTGACCCTCTAATATACTTATTCCTAATCCTGTCCATCCTCGTCAGACCCAGTGCAAATCTTAACATCTTCAGCTCTGCCACGTCAAGCTCTGACTCCTGCCTTTTTGTCAATACCACTGTCTCCAACCCATATAACATAGCTGGTCTCATTACCCTCTTGTAGACCTTCCCTTTCACTCTTACTGGTACTCGTCTGTCACAAATCACTCCTGACACTCTTCTCCACCCACTCCATCCTGCCTGTACTCTCTTCTTCACCTCTCTTCCACACTCACCATTACTCTGAACTGTTGATCCCAAGTACTTAAACTCATTCACCTTCGCCACCTCTACTCCCTGCATCCTCACCATTCCTCTATCCTCCCTCTCATTCACACATATATATTCTGTCTTAGTTCTGCTGACCTTCATTCCTCTTCTCTCTAGAGCATATCCCCACCTCTCCAGGGTCTCCTCCACCTGTTCCCTACTCTCACTACAGATCACAATGTCAGCTGCAAACATCATAGTCCATGGGGACTTCTGTCTGATCTCGTCTGTCAACCTGTCCATCACCATTGCAAATAAGAAGGGGCTCAGAACGGATCCTTGATGTAATCCCACCTCCACCTTAAACGCATCTGTCACTCCCACCGCAGACCTCACCACTGTCACACTACCCTCGTACATATCCTGTACCACTCTTACATACTTCTCTAACACTCCCGACTTCCTCATACAATACCACAACTCCTCTCTAGGCACCCTGTCATATGCTTTCTCTAAATCCACAAAGACACAATGCATCTCCTCCTGACCTTCTCTGTACTTCTCCATCAACACTCTCAGAGCAAACATTGCATCTGTAATGCTCTTTCCTGGCATGAAACCATACTGATGATCACCAATCATCACCTCCCTTCTTAACCTAGCTTCCACTACTCTTTCCCATAACTTCATGCTGTGACTGATCAGTTTAATCCATCTGTAGTTACTACAGCTCTGCACATCACCCTTATTCTTAAAAATAGGTACCAAAGCACTTTTTCTCCATTCCTCAGGCATCCTCTCACTTTCCAAGATTTCATTAAACAATCTAGTTAAAAACTTCACTGCCATTTTACCTAAACACCTCCATGCTTCCACAGGTATGTCATCAGGACCAACAGCCTTTCCGTTCTTCATCCTCTTTATAGCTATCCTTACTTCCTCCTTGGTAATCCACTGCACTTCATGATTCACTATCCACTTCAATATACTATTCTGTATAAAATTGCTCAGAGGTCTACTGCTTGTCTGAATGAAAATGGTGTATTGGTTGTGTGTTTATGTTGAAAAAAGATTTCTTTTGATCAAAAACAAAAGGATCCAAAAGTCCCTTGGCTGGAAGATAAGAGATATTTGTGGACTCATAGTTTGGCTATGAAAGTAAGCAAGATAAGTCATGGCTCAAGTCCTATTTGTGCCCAAGAACCCACTCTCCTTGCCTGGAGTTTCATTGCCCTGTTCACCCTAGTTTCACTATTTCCTTACAGCACAGCCATTATTCTATTATTCATTACTACAAACACACCACACACACACACACACACACACACACACACACACACACACACACACACACACACACACACACACACACACATGCGCTCAATATTGCTTGGTGTAAAGATCCTACATAAATTATTTAACTATGCTTTCTACACATTATATTACAGCTTCACCCTCTACTTGAAATTTTGCACATTTGAAATGGACTCTTTAGCCTTACTATACTTCGGGTAAGTAAAATTGTTCCAGAACACTCTTCTTGCCTACCTCCCATGCCTCTCCTTATGATCTTTCAATATATCCAGGAGTCCCACCGATTGGTCTAGGACATGGACACCCCCATGAATGAGCCACTGATCACCTTCCCAGCATCCTGAGAATGTCAACACTTCTGCACTTCTGTTGTCCACATATTTGGGAACCTCATCTTATATGCTTTCTTTAAGAGTTTTTCCCATTAGCCCCTCTTTGTCTCCTTCTCTACAGTAAGCCTCTGCCTTTGCAGAACCTTATAAATTTGTAGATGGATAGAACTGCTTTATTCAGATGGCAGTGATGCCTGGAAACTTCTTCAACATCTGCTACAATTTGTCCTTTTCTCATTTTTTAGGACTTACAGTAGCTATAACAAATCTCTAACTCTTATGGTCTTCCTCCTTGGTCCGTTTTTAGTTTTTAGCCATAACATTGCATCCTTTTCTGGTATAAGTCAGAACCCTCTTAAACCTAAAAGAAAGTAGAAAAGAAACAAAAAGAAGAAGGAGCAGGATTAGGAAAAAAAAGGCAGCTCCTGCCACACGTACCTCTTAAGTCTCCAAAATGAAACTTGTGATCTTACATTCATGAATCTGAGGAAATCTTGTCTGACTTTGCAGTTTTTGTGAAGTCATTTCATAATAACCCCACTGCAAAAACCTTCCTTAACTAATCTTAATACTTCATAAGACTTATTACATTTGTCATCTATACAGGTTACCTTTACTATATAATATTCCTACCCTATCCCTCTGTCTTTCATTTAGATAATTATATTCTCACTTGTTCTCATCTTTAATATTTCAGAGACCCCCCATTTGCTGGGTTTAGCCCTCACCCTACCACACTTACTTTTTATACATGTCGATAATAACGTCTCCTTCTCCCTTAACTCCTTATACATGTTACCTATCCACAGTAAGGCTACAACATTCCATCTAGCTGAGTCCTCATATTGGAATGTTATCCATATTTTAACCATGACTATCAGAATCTGGAACACCAAAGCCCTCTGTGGATGTAAATGTGCATCCCTCCCTTCCTGTCCTCTTTCCAAACTCACCCCAGCCTACATAATGCAACCAAATATTGCTCACTCACAGCCAATTTGTAAGATACTAAATGGCCTCAAGCAATACTGTCAGAGATGTGCATGGAACTGGTAATATCCATCACATATTTGTGTGAAATACTGTGAACAGACTTTTCACAAGTGTTAACACTTGTAATGGTTATACTTCATTCCAATCACCCTTGTGTTTCATAGATACAACATAGTCAGCACCGAGGCACTACCATTTCCACAGCTCTCATCACTTAACTGCTCAACCTGTTAGAAAAGGCACTTATTTAGTACCTCCTTTGTCAGCCAGGATGGCTAGTGCACACTATCTGAAAGACAATCATGATCAATTCAGTAACAGCTGACCTGTGTCATCCTAACACAGCAGATATAATAGTGGTTCCTGCTTGTCCTCACTCAGTTGGATGGTTTTTCTTCCTTCTTTGAAGTTCACTTGCTTCCACAATCTTGTTGAAATCTACAGTGATGGGGAATCTGACACAAAATTTTACCTCATAATCAGAATATCTCACCAGCTGGTATAATGACTATAAGGCACTATATAATTGCCCTTGTTTGTGTCTCGGTCACATCCATATCCAGTATAGATCAGTCAGATAGTTTCACAGAGCATGGATCAGAAAGGAGGCAATAAAAGCAGTAAAACAAATCAGGTGTAGCAATATCTTCATATTCACACTATTTGCTTCCCTAGCCTAGATTACTAGAGGTTGGTGCAGTTGAGATTTTCTCCATATGCTGACAAATACAGCAACATGGTCAGATTAGATGGGCAAGATCATGTTTTTCTCCAATCAAAATCTGACTTCATATATTTCTTTGTGATGGACTGATCTCTAGTGTAGGTTTGAGGAACTAATGCAAGCAACTAATCTCACATGTGCACTTTATCCCCTTGCAAGTGCAGTCATTTTAAAGTACCTTTGATGCCTTGTTGAAGAAATTTAAGGTAAGAATCTCAAGGAGTTTTGATTTCTTTTTCCATTTCAAAACAGACTGCAGTGCTGTATTGTTTCCAGTGACGAAAGCAGATATTCTTCTTTTTTATTATTTGTTGTTAAGATAGTGTCATCTATCTGATTTTTCAAGAGATGTAAAATCCTTCATAGATTATTTTAAAAGTGAAATATGAATTATTAACCCGCTTTCTTAACCCTAATTGCCGGGTCTGCAGGGCGGCAGCCTCAATTAAAAAATGTTAAAAAATACATAGAAAATGACCATAGAAGAACTCTTAATTAATGGAACTGCTTGTTCTGCATAACCACTCCCCAAGAAAAAAACTAAGATATAATCGATCCATTCATAGAGTATTTTCAAAGTAAATCAATAAAAAAAAACATAAATTGCAAAACACACAATGCTTAACCGAGCTACATTCTTAAATTTCCAAAAACAAAACAGAAATTTGGAGTGTGACACAATATGACAATACTTTACGGCCATTCCCATAGCAATAGAAAACAAAAGACCACACTAATCTAAGAAGGAAACTTACAGATACAGTACACAAAAGAAAAACACTGCATACATACAAAGGCATATTAAAATAGTAATACTACAAACATAAAAATTACAGAAGAAACTCAGACAAACAAAGGCAACAAACATACCATCAGCCAAATCAACCTAATAAAATGATGAAAGGCATTACTTCTTACTCATGTCTTTCATTTCCTGGAGTGCCAACAAAAATGATTCTCCTTGTGAAGCTTTTAAACTGTTATGTGGAAACTGTATATATGTTTGTGAAACACTGTGCTACTGATATTCAGGTCCCCTGTTCTGTATTCTTTCACCTGTCTAGCCTCAGTTAATGAGGTGTCATATTCCTCTTTGCTGGCAGTTTGGTCAATAATTCCTTGCGGTTCTGAGTTACAGTAAATTCAAATATGAATGAAGCATTTTAAACCAAACAATAAAAGCAGTGCATTATCTTATTTATTCAGTATAAAACCCTTTTCTCACATTTAAAACAAGAAGCAATACATAACAAAATGTTAGGAAATAAATAAACTTTAACAGAATACTAAAAAAAAATATTTATTTTTCCAGATGTAATCAGAAAAAGAAGAAACAGATGTCAAATAATAACATATCAATAAAGTTACACATATGTTACAAAGTTATATCAAACAGAAATGCTCCACATACTTATATCTGTACAATATATAGACTTATATCTTTCATTATTTGCAATGTTTAACATGCCTCAACTACTATATACTTATAAACTTAAAGAAAAATGGTGTAAACAGTGGCATAACAAAAGCATTATCAAGTTATATAAAAGTAGTATTTTATTAAAGCAAGCTAAGACACACACACACACACACACACACACACACACACACACACACACACACACACACACACACAAAGAAAGCATTACACAAAAGTAGCACAATATCAATAAACACACCATTTTCTAAGCATAATGGTGCCTTCCAGGGTGCACAGAAATAATGGACCTTCTAGGGGAACCTGCAATACCAGGCCTCATAACAATCTTGGGCAGTCTGTTATTCCCCTACACTGCACATCCAGCCAAGAGTTATTGCTTACATAATACATGTATTATTATGCAAAATAAACTATAATTTCAATAAATAGGCCATAGATTGTAATGACATGCAATGTTAAAGAAGGAAGACTGGAAAGGTATGTAATACACTATAAGCAAAGACAGCATTATTTAATGTTCCATTAGTATAGCAGTTCCTTATGTATCGAGGGGCTCCATTTCTGCCATCAAAATTCATAGTCATGTTCTCTGAAGGGGTCCTGATGGGCATTTTATCTTATGAGTCAAACAAATTAAGTATAGTTGGCAGATGGTTGAAGAAGAGGACCAAAATGGTGCTGAGGACTAATTGTAGAAAAAACAGAGGGGAGAATAAAACAAAGCTCATGTTCCCGTGAGACAGTTAAAATAAACAGTAACCCCTAGATAGGTATTTATTGTTAGCAATACAAATGAACAAAACTGCGCTCTGTATTATGGATATGTGCCAGCCCCTCTTGAATCACCTGACTCAATGACCTGCAGAGATTAAGTCATGCCAGGCCACATATGGAATAGTTATTGCCATTCCGGTAGTCACTAATGAGGAAGTAGAACTGGACATTTAGGGAAGCTTTTGGAGTTTGATCTAGAGAGAAGTGAACTTTCCATTCAAATCCCACAGTGAGACAAATTGGGGACAAAGGAGCAACTTACAGAAACTACTGTACCAAATCAGTTTGAGGTGGATGAGAGACGGTGATACTTCAAAAAAAGGCAGAACAGTATAACAGGCTTTGATGGAGTCTGACATGTTGTTGTACATGACTATTCAAATATTTTGATTCACAGAGGGTGAGCATGTTCTGCCCACCTGCAAATGAAAACAGATCAAGAGGCATGGTTTGTCTGTCTCTTTCTCCTCTGCACTGAATTTAGTTTCCTGTTTACCTGGCATCCAGTGTTCTTCACATTATATTTAATATGTACTTTGCAACATCTAGTGCATTGTTTTCATAAGCCCATGATGAATGAGAAATTACTTCTGTTAATCACAACTCATTTTTATTATAACTCATGATGTTTAGCCCATAATGCAAAATATGCATTTGATCACAAGTAATGAGAACTGCATTTAAAGAAAAAAAGACCCAAAGACATAGAAGTATTTTTTTTTTTGCATGGGCCAAGTTCCTCTATACACCCACTCCTGTCTTACTTAAATAATCTGCCACTAGGATTATTCAAACAAAGGACATATTTTGACAGTCTTTCTTTTTTCCCAAGTTTGGTGGATGACATATTAATAAATCCGAATTATGTCCAAAAACGTATTTTCAGTAATGTAGTGAAAACACGTACAATGAGGTGAATAGCTCTGTGGCACTAAAATCATTCAGTAGTGCTTCACAATTAAAAAGTTGCTGTTAAAGTATGCTGTGACCAAACAGAATATGGCAACATTGAATAATTCCATAGATGAAATGGTTTCATGTGAAATATACAATTACTTTCATGCACATAATGTAGTATGCCTCAACACGAAGTAAGAAAAATAAATGTGTGCATGTGTGTGTATCTGTTTGTGTGCTTGTGTTTTACTATGCATATTCAGACAGAGGGAGGGTCTCTTATTTGCACTCTGAGAATAATGTGTTTATATATTTTACCCACTACAACCTGCAATAATTTATCTTGTTTTACTCAGGACTGAGGTAATTCATACATACTGATTGTTACAACTTCATTGCTTGATTTATGGTGTAGGGTATTATGTTGTGAATGTTAATGGACATGTATGCCTGTTATTTCTATAATGGTGAGTTGAGTCTCTCCTGTGCATGACCCTTTGGTCTATAGAGTCTCATCTGGCTAATAAGAGGCACATAAATAAAATTAAACTGCTAATTCATGGATCTCAGTATAGTCTCCCTGAGTTATATAGTCAGATATAAACACATGACCTATTTTATTGTTTATGTCTAGCTTTTAAGCTCATAATATGACCATTGCAGTATCTAAGAAGCTCAGCAGACTCTGACATATGCTTATGAAACTGAAATAGTAAATGCCGCTTTCCAGACTAGTCAAATGGAATATCCCAGAATTCTGATGTGATCTGCCACACTCCTGCACACGGAATACTTGTTTGAATGCATTTCTTTACAGTGCTGTGTGGTAACCACTACTAGCTGCCATGATTTTAAGCTGTGGTGAGCTGTAAAAAGATTAAATAATGTAAATAAACTTAATTCTTCAGACATATTTTCTTTTGGGCAAAACTCCCTATCTGAATTCTCAGACAGAAAGATGAAGAGAGCATCTATGTAATTCTAAGCAGTCAGTGTGGGAGAGAGTGAGGGGGTGTTTATTTAAAAATGTCTAGGGAATGTTCGTCTTTTTTTTGTTCATTGTAAGGGAAAGTTTAAGTGCCAGCACACTCAGACTTGGCTTGGAAAGTATTTGGGAGTTTGTTAAAATGTTTTGTCTTAAATGTGAGAAAACCTTTTTTTAAAACCTTTGTCTCTGATGAGGTCTGCCACCCACATTGTCCAGCCACTTCAGTAAAGCACATCTCAGCCTTTACTCTTTTATGGCCAGTGACAGTGTGTGACGTGCTTTGTTTTGCATTACAAGAAGTATGCTATGTATAAGAAGAAAGTCATCTTCCTGTCACTCACATAATGGTTCAGTTATGCTTTGGTGCTGTTTTATAGATTCTCTTTTACTAATTCTTTCTGTTAATCATCACTAGTCAGTTTAGATCTGGATTAACTTAAAGGGCGTTCTTAACCTGTCAGCAGGGTTTTGAAAAATTGTGTTGAAAGATTAAAAAAGTCATAAAAGCCCATTGGACCAGCTAATAGTATTACAGTCACAATCTTAAAGCATTTGGCTCTGTCTCTTGGCATTTATAAAGAAAACCTTATTTACTTCAGATGATCTAATACTAATACCATGGGTACTTTTCATCTACAGGTGTGCCAGTGATGTATGTCTGGTACCTGTTAATCATCTTAGACCATAAGCTCTGAAGAGGACTGCACATCCTTCACACTAATCATGTTTGCAATATTCCATATAGTAGCCAAAAATGCAAAATTTCCAATAGGAACAACATTCTTTTAGCCTCACCAGTCTGTTGTCAGGAACATTACAAAAGAAGTATTGAAAATGGACTCCCCAAAATCTTTAAAAAAGGAAGACCAGACTGATAATCTGGAAAGCTTTTCTACTGGTCTTCAGATCACTGAATTTCTATTCCTAAGCTGCCAGGTGTGTGAGTCACAAGACACCAAGGAGCAGAACGCTGGTCTGTTGTGCATAAGAAATCATTGTCAGGAAGGCTTCTAAGTTCTTGCCCACCACACTGGTGGATGCTTTCTACAGCAAAAAAAAAAAAAAAAAAAAAAAAGAACTTGCAATTTGAGTTTTGCATTTGGTTTTGGTGTTTTATTTCCTTGAGTTTTTGTTACTCAACTTTTCATTTCCAAGGAGTAAAACTCTTTTTCTTTATGCAGTCTAAAATGTTATGGCTTCAGATTTGGAGATAAACTTAGCCCTTAGATGGCACTGGTGAAGAATAATTAAATAGACATGCCCCAATGTTTTAACACCGAAAGCAGAAATAATTGGTAAATTGCTTTAGACACCTAAAACTCTTATGTACTGAAATATAGACTGATTTCAGATACCGAGAATAGCATGCCATCATTGTATTAATTGCTACATATGAATGACAAGATAACTTTGTGGGCTACATCCAGAGAAGAAATAGCATATGTTAATTTAGGCTTCTGGATAACTTTTTGATGGCCATATGACTGAATGCAGATCCATTCCCAAGCGAGTCAGTTGACATTGGTTTGACCTGTTTTCTCCTGCGCTATGGACTGTATCCCCTACTATAACTTTAACAGCCAGCTCTGGAGTCATTGTTCTGTACAAAGGGTTGTGAAGAGAAGCTCCACTGTTTAACAACTGATGTCACTGTCTGAGCTGCTTTTCAATCAAAAACAAATTCTCCCAAGTGGCAATAGTGAAACTTCTCAATATCCTTAAATATAGCCCTGCAAGTACAGGACTTTGTGCACCAATACCTTTGCCACCAGAAGTTGACCTTAAGGTCCATTGGGTCCTTCTGAATGTTGATGTAAACCATTGTACAGTGATGTGGCCACATGTTCTACTTCAGTCTCATACATTTGCAGCCTCATTACTTTGCACTCTTCCACTCTTTTTGTCAAGAAATTCTGTGATCTCGTTACTCACTTCCATGAAAAAGTACTTCATTGTGTTGTTAATAAATCTCCTAGCCCTCCCTTCTTCTCTTTCTTCTTCCTGACTTCAACTCACTCAGTCTCATGTCACTCGAATAACTTCTGTTCACAATTTAGACCTTATCCTTAGCCTATATTCCAGTATCCTATGCCACCCACCATTTAGATAACTGTCATTTGAATGCCCTGATGAATGTGATGTGTTGCTCCGCATGTGAATATGCAACTACATTGTACTGGTTAAATGGCCATTGCTGCCCAGAGTCCACATCCCTGAGGATACAATCCAGATGCAGTCATTTCATAATACTCTAAGCTATTCAGCTACTGGATGATTTTGAGTCCCAGGCCATTTTCTTAGTTTGTCCTACCAAGAACACCACCAGCATGTATGCAACATAAGTTCTCATCCAATTTACCTCTCACAAACTATAACCATGCATTTATTTATTCTGAATTTCCTCTGGCATTTTGCACCACACATGTGTCCTGTCTGAGATTCATTCTTGTTTCACCTGATAGCTAATTTTACAACCCATTTGTGGCAGCCTTACCAACTTTCAGATAACTAACGGATAGATTTATTAAATGTTTCAGTTTCAGTGTTATACCTGCTACAAGTGTATAAAAGTATGCCAGGCCAAATACAATGTTCTTTGCCATTGCAATAATAACTAACGCTTCTGCTGACAATTCTCTTCAACTTCTGTCTTATACATTTTGTCTCTAAATCATTTCTCTATCTACTCCATGAGGGAATTTCCCACCCCATTGTACTTCAACTCTCCAACCATCCTCGTGTGAAACACACTGACAAAGCCCTTGTAAGAGTTCTAGTTCCTTTAATCCCATCAACATTCCCTTCTTCACTTCATTGGTTCATAGGTTCATAGATTAGTACTAGGCTAATTGCCCTTGCGAGCCATTTTAAGCCTAGCTAATTATCCCTTGTGAGACTCAAACCCTGTACCTTGTATTTGTAAGGCAAAGACCAAGTTATACATGCAAATTATAGTGGACCAGTAAGATTTATCCTCACTGATGATCATTGTTTATGTCTTTATCTTTCTTCAGCTACCTAGATACCTCTGTAGTATGTTCACCATCACTTTCCTGGAAACAAGTGCAAGACAGCAGAACCAACCTTGCACATTTCCTTCGTAGACACTTTACAGTGCAGGTGAAGTTCCATCAGTTTACATCAGTCACTCTGTGGCATCCTCCTCATCATATTCAGACAGGGTTAAATCTGTCCACATTCCTGTGCATTGTTATAGGTATCAGATATGCAGTGCAGATGGAGTTCCGTCAGTTCACGTCGGTCAATCTGTGACATCCCCATCATCATATTCAGACAGGGTTAAATTTGTCCACATTCCTGTGCATTGTTTTAGGTATCAGACTAAGCTAAAAATCCATTTTTCAGGAAGAACTTTAAAGCACTCTAATGAAGCTGACATAGAACATTCTTTGACATTTTTTTTTGACAGGAGCAGCATTATAAAAGTCTGCCAATATTATTGCTAACCACTGGCTCATAGTTTAACAATAGACAACCGAAGGATACTTCATACAACCAGTTCACTAATTTTCCAGTCTATGATAACAACACATATCTTACATGATTGTTTTTTTTTTTTGTTTGTATTTGCTTCATATTTATTTGTCATAACAGTCTCATAATGCTTATTTTATTACTTTCGAGAGCCAATTACTATATTTATTTTTCTCTGGGAATTCACATGTTCCTGTTATCCATAACTCTTTCTTGAGGAAGAAATTTATTTTATCTTTCTCTTCCTATTCAACAAACTCATAACATTGTCTTTTGTTATTAAGATTATATTTTGCTGGAAAACCAATTCTTCTTTATGTTCTTTGTAGATAGAGATATTTTAAAGTAAATTGAAATATGTTTCATAACCAGAAGAGATCTTAACCTATTATAGTTTTTCCTTTTACATTTGCCTCCCTGAATAAGATGAATAAACTATCAGTCCCAAAAATCAGAAGGCACAAATACAGACAGGTTACAAATGTGATGCTGAACACTGTACTTGAAAAACAGTAGTTTCTTCTTAATGGATGAGATTAGGTCAGTATTGTTCAACAATCAGAGTCTTTGTAGGTTAGTGACATCTAAAGAGGTAAGAGTGTATACTGCAGCTTATTGATAAATGCAAGCACTAAAGGCAAGACATAACTGTCACGTGATTAACACATAGCTGTATTAAAGTATCTTGCTCATTTATGTATATGAGTACCGGTGATTGCTATCCAGGAAAACTTAGTTTTGCTTTGTAGTGAATGATTTTTTTAAACAATCACATTTTATTGAAACTTAACCATGTGAAAGAAGCTAATCCTGTACCAATGGTGAACAGTATCAACTTAAACATTTTAATAAATTTAGCTTTCTGAGTTCCTGAAGGAGGCAATGATATGAACTTCACTGCCTCTCCTGTTATCACTGCACTGTGATCTTTATTCCCTCACTTCCACCAAGCAGCAAAGAAAATGAACTGAATGTGTTATTCATTTTACTGAGCACTGCATGCATTCATTATGAGAAGATGCTACTGAAAAATGATGTTACTGTTGTAAATACATTAAATTTATTTTCAGTGAGTGGTATGGATGAACTAACACAGCAGAGCTAGCCACCCAGAGGCATAAACCTTGGCCCAAGATAATTGTCACTGTTAAAGTGACACCCCGACCCCATGTGCAAAATGGGAAAAGGGGGGTTGAGGATGGATGAAATATGAACATAGTTTTAAAAGGAAATTAAATGTCTTAGAATTTACCATATGCAACAGTCTGAAAATAATCTTAAGTATTTAGAGGTAGCGGGTTGCATTCATTGTCACAACATGTGTACTGGATGCCCACAAGGTAACTGTTTGACATGATCGAACAGCCAAAATATTGAAACCCACAGCATTGAACATTGCATTTGATGAAAGCCGACTTCTTCAGATTACAACTCTTCGAATTTCTCCAGTTTGAATTTTAATGATCCTGTTCATAAGCAGAGATTCAACATGAGCAGCATGTCCAGTGTTGTAAAGTAAATTTCTCATATCCGGATAAAGGAATGCTGTTTGGTGTTTTTGAAGGATTTTATTCACATGAAATAGTTTACAATTGTCCACATTTAGCAAGCAAATCTGACACTGCCTGGCACTAAATTTAAAATGAACCATGAACTCTGGTGAATACCGTATGTAGGTTTCTCTAGGTTAATGTTGTTTGGTTTCAGTTGAGAATATTTCCAATCTGCTGAAACATTTTGTTTTCCCTCACCAGACTACAGTGACATCTGAGCTGTTGGCTGACTATGAAAGTAGATGAGATGAAAATCGAACTATTCGGCTTCCGACAAATATCCTCCTCCTACACCTTCAAACGTGCCGTAGTATGTGCTAGCAAATCATTGGTGGTCGAGGACACTAAATAGTGAGTTACATTTGAGTTTCAGACCAGAAATAATCAGCAACACCTTTAAAGTATTAGTACTATTAGTTTAAGAATGTGAATTAATATATATTCTCTGAAGTAAAAAAGTCTATAACTCTATTGATTGTCATTGTTTATTAAGTAAAATTCTCCACCTTTTCTCCAAAAGCAACCAGTTTTAAGAGAGATTAAGGCAAGCAGAACTAGAATTCGAGTCAAAATCAGGGACAGGTAAGAGGTAACTTTATATCCTTTAGAAAATGCATGTTAACCTAAATCCTGTTATTATAGCAACTTTCTAATTTTATAAAAGCAATATTTAAAAACTGTCCCTATTTTTGAGCCTGCGTCCCCTCATTATATTAGACTTTGTCCGGATTTCTTGTGCTAAGAGGTTAAGATCGATCTTTTTCTCACACACACACACACACACACACACACACACACACACACACACACACACACATACACACACACACACACACACACACACACACACACACACACACACACACACACACTTTTCTACTTTGTTTGTTTTAATTTTATACTCGCTAAATAGCAAAAGCACTGCTTAATAAGTATCAAATAATGGCTCAATCACTCTCACTCTTCCATACTAGTTAGGTAGGAGTTATAGGTTGAGGGAGCATAGAGGGGGTGTTATAGCTAGCCTTGATGTGATAAAGGAGGTCTTGTTATTGGCAAGTCAGACATGGGGGAGTTCTAGATTGTTATCTTGCCTAACTAGTCTGGAGGTGAAGTGTTTTTTTTTTGTTTTTTTTACAAATATGGAGACACTGCTACCTTTAGTACCTTCATCTATTGCAGTGAGCCTTAACATGTGGTAGACATTGAAACCTTGTGTTGATGGGGTTGTTGTCAATAGTCTGGAACTAGGTCACTGTAATGATACATATATCATTCTTAACCAAGATATGTAGACCTTGTAAGGATAAAGTTTTAGATAAGGTTCCTAGCACTGAGCAGCAATACCTTTATATCTGTTTTGGAATTATGTTGTTATGTTGAAAGCTTTTAAGGATTGACATTGCCTTAAAATAGCAGCATGTGAGTGGACAAAGTTTTAGCCACTATACAAAAGCTTTACAGGGATAGGTGCAGGCCATCCCTTGGCAAAGCAGTTAGGACCGATAACCATCAACGGCAAAGATAACATCATAATCCCACCTGAAACATATCTACAGTGTTTGATTTGTACGTAATCATAACATTATGCCTAATATCTATGAAAATTCTTCCCAAGAAACTCAATCCCTCCAATCCCTCAGACTTCTGTCTTATTTCTGTCCCCCTGCCCTAGGAAAGATTCAGGTAAAATGACTTAACTTGCAACTTACTCAGTAGATCAACCAATACCAGCCTTCTTCTCCTAAAAGCAGCATGGTGTTAGATCTGGTTGCAGTACATTTACATCTTTCTGGACACTCACTGACAACATTCTTCTTGGAATATACAAACGTCTAATGACTGGAACCATTTTTATTGACCTCACCAGAGTCTTTAATCTTGTTAATCACTCAATTTTCTTCACCATCTTATGTAAGTAGGTGTAACGCCCCTGCACTGTCCCAGTAATCAAGGAGCCACAATCCTCACCACTGGCAACAGCTAGGGGACATACACAATGGGAGGATGACAAATACGCACACAGTAAAGTACAATTTCCCTTAAGAGTACCCAGAAATCTCAGTCAGTCTGGGGCTGGTTTCTCCCTCTTACTCCAGAACCCCAATAAGAATCCCCACTGGCACAGCTCTAGGGTTAAGATCTCAGCTGAGGGGCCAAGCCAAGACCTCCAGCACCCTCTCCGTTCAACCAGAGCTTCATGTCCCTGCCCAAGTTGCTGACACACACACTTTGAGATTTGATTTATATACAAACACACACACACACACACACACACACACACACACACACACACACACACACACACACACACACACACACACACACACACACACACACACACTTGGGGAAGGCTGGCACAGGTTTACTAGCTAAGCCCCCTTCTTCCCAGACTATAAGGCAGTTTCCACTGCCACCAACCCCTACATATCAACTACTTTTAAGGCCCTTACCAAAGGGTGTCCAATCTTACTGTGTAATGTTATTATTAATCTAAATGTCAGTCTGACCAAGCAAGGCTATTGGAGTGGCCTGCACAGTGTAACCAAATAGATATACAAGTACTCCAAGAGCTTAAATATGGTTCACAAGGTAGGTTTAAATATATTTAATAATAAATAATAAAAGAACAAGACAATACTCAATAAATCAACACAGTAACTTCAGAGTTCAAAATCACAAGAAATATTTTAAAACAACATTGCAGGACAGTCTCAAATAAATACAGAAAACATCTCAAATAATCTTTATTATATTTATATCTGTATCTAAAAAGAGATACTATGACCTAAATCTAACTTACAGCAAGGCAAGTGCAGATGGTGATGATGAGTGGATGATCTTGCTGGGTCCAAGACAAAATACAAAATGCACAGTCTCTCTCTGAGAGAGTTCTTAAATTAATATCACATTTTACTGCTAGGTTAGCTTGGATGACATCACTTTTTTTCACCTGACTTCAGTTCCCAGGCTAAAACAGAAACTAACAGAATTTAAAACCTCTGTGTTAAAAATACATATCTCTCAGATATTTGCAGATCTTGGAAGTCATAAAACAATAAAACGCTTTTACATTTGAAACCTAGTAATTACTTCTCTTTCAAGACAATACAGAAACTTCTAGCTCTAGACAGACGGCAGGATTCACGAAGGCTTACACGGAGTTCAAGAGTAGTGTAAGCCTCCGTGTAAGCCTCCCGATCCAGGAACAGCCCAAAGCTCCGTGTAAGAGACAGCTAACACGTCTCTTACACGGACTGGGCATGGAAATGCTCAATACCTCATTTGCAGCTCAAAGATATGCAAATGAGGTATTTGAGTGATCCAAGAAGCCTAAACCAGTCCATGTAACGGACGTGTTAGCTGCAGAAATGTACTCAGCTGACAACTGAGTACATTTCTGCAAAATTGACAACGGAGCTATGTCAGCTCCAAATAAAGGGTGCATATGTTTCATTTAGCATGCCAATGGCCAAATATGTGGCCATTGGCATTAAAAAGTGTTGCAAAAGCATTTTAAATAACTTTTTTTTCGTGGGATTTCCATGTGTAACTGCAGCGCACACCCGCAAACGGGGTGCGCTGCCTAAAACTGAAAACCGAAGCTTATAAGCCCACAATTGTGGGTTCAATGTATTACATGGAATGACAATGCAGGGACTAGCAGACCAAAATCAATATGGCCTCCGTGTAGTGGTTGCCAAGGGGGGGAAGCTCCGTGTAAGAAATGTAACTAAGCATTACTAGGCAATCCTATGTAAATGAGAGTTACAATACTGAATCACACTGCCACATAGGTAATGAGCACTTTCTGAGTAGTGTAAGAGTTATAGAAGGGGGAGGAACAGAGTAAGAGGTAGGTGACATCATGGGGGGGAATGATAGAAATAAATGTATCAGATTGGAGGGCAATGTAACGTGACAGATGACAGACAGACAGCAGGGAGAGAGGTGTGTCCCAACAGAACACTAGGAAAGTCAAGAAATAGAGGGTGCACACTATCCCTACACTCAAACTTTCTTGATATACGTGCATGCGCGCGTGTGTGTATGGCAGGTTCAACATGTGGGAGCGTGTTGCAAACCGTTTACAACGGTTTGCGCGGGGGCGTGCACGTGTGGAAGGCATGTATAAGGCTGTGTGCGCGTTTTACCATGAATCAGCCAAGTTCACACCGTGTAAGGATGTGTGCACGCGTGTAACACCGTGTAAGGATGTGTGCGCGCGTTTAAGTAACTGTGAGCGTGCTTAAGCTGGTGTGCACATTGCTCCCCCTGAGGAAACAGAGAGGAAAAAGGAAACAACCAGATTACAGGGAAACTGCCAGAGGATACTGCTGGAGTTAATTGGTGGAAACAATTGGAAGCAGGCAATTACACAGGCAGACTAGAAGCCCAACCCAGCACTTAAAACACTGCAAACAGCAGTGCAGGGTGTTTCTCACAAGAGATACTGCAAGAAAGGAGTAAGCTATCAGAATTGAAAACTGAAAAAAGCTGAACTCAGAGCAGAAATGCTAGGGGCTGCCATAGCTGTCATAATCAGGCATAGGCGAATTGCTGAGGGTGGTGACAATGCAGATGCTGACAGACAACCCAGAGTGAGGAGAAGGAGGAGAGTATACAGGCCCAGGGTCACCTACCATGGGTTACATGAGCTGGAGATAGTAGAGCGCTACAGAGTGGACAGAGACCTTCTGCAGCAAATTGTTGAGCTGTGCAGGCCACGTCTCACACACAGAACCAACAGAGGGGAACCCATCCCAGTGGAAACCAAGGTATGTGTTGGCCTAAGAATACTAGCAACAGGTACCTTCCAGAGACCAACTGGTGATATGATGGGGATATCACAGGCATCAGCCTCCAGGGTACTGCACCAGTTCCTGGATGCCATGTCAGCACATGTCGGTGATCATGTATATTTCCCCAATGCCCGTGAGGTATTGGCCAGCAATATGCGTCTCTTCCAGCAAATAGCGGGATACCCTGAGGTACTGGGTGCAATAGACTGCACGCACATATGCATCAAAGCACCAGCCGGTGAGCGGGGTAGAGCCTATATTAACCGCAAGGGATTCCCCTCCATCAACTGCCAGGTCGTGTGTGATGCCCAGGGCTTAATAATGAATGTGTGTGCTGGCTGCCCTGGGAGCTACCACGATTCCCACATCTGGCATCTGACGCAGCTGTACCAATCATTTGCCAGTGGGGACTTCCCACACGGACACCTAGTGGGGGATGCAGGTTATGCACTTGAGCCGTGGCTGATGACACCCATCAGAAATGCACACACACCTGAACAGGAACGCCATAATGAGGCACACGCACAAACACGTAATGTCATAGAGCGTGTGTTTGGGCTGCTCAAGTCACGGTTCCGGTGTCTGGACACATCTGGTGGAGCCTTGCAGTACACACCAACTACATGTACCCAAATGATCATGATATGTGCTATGCTACATAATATGATCCTGGAAACAGCTGCAGCAGGACCAGCATAGGGCTGGGCCAAACATACCCCCACCATTGCCAAGGCCACCACAGGCAGAGGGTGACTCGGAGGAGGAACAACCTGACCTTGCCCCAGTAGGCAGAAGGAGGCATGCCCAGTATGCCCTGGCCTTGGCAAAGAGGCAACGCATAGCACATACACTGGCTCAGTAGGAACACTGGGACTGATACCCCTCCGACTCACTCATATAGTAACAGGGATGCCTAACATGACACAACCTGCTTCCAAACATGTACAGGGAGTGTAGTATGTGCATCCGACAGAGGCAGCCCTGCAGCACCACCTGAGGCATCAATGCCATGTGTTAAGTAATGTAACACCATGTACCATATGCACACCTGAGGACCCTGACTAACATCCACCCTCACCAATCATAAACCACAAAACACAAACCCACCTTCATAGGTACCACAAGGGATAGGAACCTAGATGTAATGTTATCCAATGCCAGAAGTATAAACAGCAAGATGTGCAGTGTAAACGCACACAGTATAGAGAATGTAGATATCAGTGCTGTAATAGAAAACTGGGTCAAAGCCCACATCAGCACCCTAACACTACCAGGTCACACCTCATACAGTGATGTACATGTGCAAAACATGGAACAAGCTACAAAATGAGGGTGACTAGCAATAAATGTCATGGATAACCACACCCCCATGTTGGTACCACAACAAGAAGCAACATGGATTAGCCATGGTCAAATACCAATGGCTAAAACTGTCTACTACTATATAGCTTGCTGCAGACCACTGTCCTAATAGCAGGAACCGCACCAGGCCTATGTTCATAGGTTCATAGGTTCATACTAGGCTATCTGCCCTAGGGCATTTATAAGCCTAGCCCAGAGTTTTGTGGCTTCCGCCACCCCTTTAGTTTGAAGGATAATATGCCCATTATTTTGCTGTGCCTCTGTCAAGCAGTGACACCGAGGTTATCCCTGGGGTATACCTGCGATCTCCCATCCATTGGTCAAGATTTCCCTTGAACAAAGCCAGCGAGGTGCTCTGCCCCACATGTACCGGGATGTTGTTCCACAGCATAGGGAGTCTCTGGGTGATGAATCTGTCCCTCCAGCACGTCCTATTAATAGCCGTGTTGAGGTTTAAGTCTCTTGCCTCTGTACTTCTGATGGATTTAGAGGTTTTGAGGTGAAGCATGTTCATTAATTCCGGGTTGGACATGGCCTTGTATGTCAGGCACAGGTCACCTCTGAGCAGACGGTAAGCGACTGAATAGAGCTGGAGTTCCTTCAGTCGGGCAGCATAAGACATATTTTTGAGACCCTTTATCCTTCTGGTGAGGAATTTTGGGGCCTTTCCAATTGCTGCAGGTGTCGGGTCAGATACATTCCGAATGGGGCATTGTACTCAATCATTGGTCTGATGAGTGATGAGTACAGGGGAACAATGACCCCCCCTTGATCTAGATGTGAATCCCTGCATGATCAGGTGGGCAATGTAGAAGGTCTTCCTAACTACTTTGGCAACGTGAGTGTCAAACGAAAGGTTACTGTCAACCTGGGTGCCCAGATCCCTGATAACCTCTTCTGTGCTTAGAGGATTGCCACCTATATGGTAACTAGGGGTAACCTTGTTTTTCCCGAAGGGTATGACTATGCATTGTTTAGCGTTTAACTTTAGGCCATGGCTCTGGCACCAGTTATCCGTTTCTATGAGACCCTTCTGAAGGATGTCTGTGTCAGATGGGTTTTCAACTATGGTTCCCAGTTTGCAGTCATCTGCAAACTTTGTCAGCCATAATCCTCCTGTGTCTGCTTGTACTTCTGAAAGGTAGATGCCGAACAAAAGTGGGCCCAGGACTGAGCCCTGTGGGACACCACTTGTGACAGGCTTGGAGTGTGACATGGCGCCAGCAACTCTGACCCTGTGGGTTCTGTCACTTAGCCAGTTTGCAACCCATCTTGTGACGTATGGGTTTACATTTAAGCTGGTGAGTTTTTCAATGATACCCGAGTGGGGTATTGTGTCGAAAGCCTTTGCCAGGTCAAGGTAGGCTGTGTGGACTGCCTTGCCCTCATCAATGGCCTTGGTGACTGTTTCAAAAAAGTCAACCAAGTTTAAAAGGCATGATCTGCCCTTGACAAAGCCAAACTGGGTTGGATCCAAAGTCTGCAAGTCCCCTATGTCCTCATTTATGAGTTCCATTATGATCCTCTCCATAGCTTTGCAGACCAGGCTTGTCAAGCTGATGGGACGGTAGTTTCTGGGGTCGGTGGAGGCACCTCCTTTGTGAAGTGGGACCACCGTTGCCGTACGCCACTCCTTGGGTACATATCCTGAGGTGAGGCTAAGATTAAACAGCTGCCCTAACTGCGGGTTTAATTCCTCATTGAGTTCGTGGAGCACACAACCGGGGACACCATCTGGTCCCATGGATGCTGTGTTTTTCACCTTGGATAGAGCAGTTCTCACCTGAGCATTTGAGATGTTTGGGGGGCTACAATCCTCTGGTATAGATATCTCTCCTTTTGGGGGGGGGGAGAAATCTGCACTGAACCTGTCAGCCAGTATGTTGGCAATGTCTGTAGGTTCAGTGATTTTTACATCATTTTGAACTAATTCTGAGCATATCTGGGAGTTTCCTCCCAGGTTTCTAACATAGCTAAAAAAGGCCTTATGATTGTCTTTTGAGTCCTTAGCGATTTTTCTCTCAAAATTTGCCTTGGATGATTTTATGAGAGATCTCAGTTTTGTACTTATAATGAGCAGGGGTGTCTTCCCTTCTACGGATTTTGCTCTATCTTGTAGTAGCTCCTTCCTTTGTTGTAGAGCTTGTTTATGGCTGGGGTCCACCAGACTGGACGCTTGCCTTTGGTACAAAGAGTCTTTGTTTTGTTTGGGATTGCCTGATCCATGCAGTCCTGGAGGTGCTGGTAGAAGGCATTTGTAAGTGATTCAGCGGCTTGGGTAATGGTTTCCGCTGGCTTGGGGGCCTTGAAAGAGACCACACCAGTCTTTAGAAGTGTGAAGTCGGCTTTTGAGAAGTTCTTCACTGTGGTCTGTTTTATCTGGGGTGGGGGTGGGATGTGGACTTCCAGTGAGATTAGTTTATGATCTGATCTCACCAATGATGGGTATACTTCTGGTGTTGAACATTGTGACCCCATGTTCGTGATGATGAGATCTAGTATGTTGTCTCCTCTTGTGGGGATGGTGACTAGTTGTTCCATGGCATTTGAGTTTATGAACTCTAGGAACCTTTGGGCTAGAGTGTTGGGGCTTGAGTAGTGATCCCAGTCTATATTTGGATAGTTGAAATCACCCAGTATGATGGTGTTTGGAGATACATTTATCCCCTCCAGTGTTTTCAGGAAAGCTGTGTGAGGTTCCTGAGTTTGAGAGGGTGGCCTGTAACATGCTACAAACTGCAGAGCAGTCTTGCCTATGGTTAATTGCACCTGGATGGTCTCCGATGCGTTGCCACCAACCTTGAGGTGAGGGTGTCCTTGATGAATATGGACACCCACCCTCCTTTCTTGGTGTTGTCCGGATTTTGGGGCCGGAACGCATGATATGAGGTAACACCTGATAGTGCCGGTGTGCTGTCAGGAGCCTTGAACCAGGTTTCAGTCACAGCACAGACATCGATGTTCTCCATACTGAGAAGGGCTTCGAGTGTGCATCTTGAGGTTGAGACTTCTGGCATTGAGCAGCATTACCCTTAGTTTTTTCCTTTTTGTGTTCTAGGGTGGTAGGTTTAGAATCTGAGCCTTGCCTAAAAAGGCACAATGGGGTGGCAAGAGCCTTAGCCAAAATCCCGAAGCCCAGGGGTGACAGGTGCAAGCCGTCCCTTGCGAATCAGCGTGGCTTGTCCAGCATGTCATCCCAGGCAGACAGACATTGGATCCCCTTTGACTGACACCATAGTTTAAGCCAATTATTACAGCTGATCATCTTGTCTCTGTATTGTGGCATCATTCTTGGTGAAGGTAGGATACTGCTCAAGGTCAGGGTCATACCTGCCTGGGCTACATAATCAGAGAGCTCCTCTATGTCTCTTTTCATGTAGTCCAGGGAGGTACGTCTCAGGTCGTTCACACCAGCATGGACAATGACTGAGTCATACTTGTACTTGCAGTTGAGTGACCTGAGTGCTTGCATTATGTGGTGGATTCCAGTGCCCGATAGGCAGCTTACTGTGACCTTCCCCTTACTCAATCTGGTGAGCGGGACGTCAGTGTGTCTGACTATGGAGTCACCTATGACGAGTGTGTCTGGCATTGTGTTTGGCCTTAAGGGCTGTGACTGTTTGGCACACTGACTCTGTGGTCTATGTGTTGCATGTGCTGTGCCCTGTGGAGGCAGTTGTTTGGGTGTCTGCTTTGGTGGCCTCTGCTGTTTTGGTAGATTTCTGATCAGAGCCTCCGAGTATGTCTTTGTGTGTTTATGTGTATGATTTGAAGTTGTGATAGTGCTATGTGAGACTGGGTTTGTGGTGTGTGTGGTTACCTTCTCCTCCTCTCTGGTCTTGCCAGTCCTATGTTGAGAGAGCTCAGCCTCCAGTTTGGCTATATAGTTGCATCTCTCACATGTATTTGTGTTTTGTGGGAGAAGGAGAGGGTTGTCTGTGTACATGAGGCAATTGTAACATTGCCTCAATATTCCCAGGTTCACCAGCTGAGCAGGAGAGGACACTAGCAACTGATCCCTTGACATGCTAGAAGGAATAGACAAGAAATGTTGGAATACAGGAAGATATCAAGCCCCCCAAACCACATTATATTGCTTGACTGACAATACCTACACATACACCATAGTTTCATAGTTTCATAGTTTACTACTAGGCTATCTGCCCTAGTGCATTTATAAGCCTAGCCATAGTGATGTGGCTATTGCCACCCCTTATAGTGGTAATAAGTGTACAGAATAGATTCGAATATTGTGCCTCTGACTTAGTAGTGACACATTATGACCCCTTACGTAATCGAATAACTTGACTGTGCCTCTGTCTAGTAGTGACACAGGGAGGACCCCTGGGGTAAACCTACAATCTCACATCCAGTTGTCCAGATTTCTCTTGAAGAGAGTCAGTGAGGGACTCTGTCTAACATGAACTGGGATACTCTGCTAGAGTGTGAGAAGCCTCTGAGTTATGACTCTGTCCCTCCAGCATGTCCTATACATGTATGTGCTGAGGTTCAAATCTTTAGCTCTCATGGTTCTGGTGGATTTGGATTGCTTGCAGTGGAGCATGTCCACCAAATCCTGATTGGACATGGTCTTGTATGTCAGGCATAGGTCACCTGTAAGTATGCGGTATGCTACTGAATAAAGCTGGATTTCCTTTAGTCTGGAAGCATATGACATGTGTTGTAGACCCTGATCTTCTTGGTAAGGTACTTTTGGGGTCTCTCCAGCTGTTGCAAGTGCTGGGTGAGGTACATACCAAATGGGGCTTTGTATTCAATCATGGGCCTGATAAGGGAGAAGTATAGTGGTACAATGACCTCCTTTGATCTGGATGGAAAACCCTTCATGATAAGGTGGGCAAGATAGAAAGTCTTTCTAACCACTTTGGCAACATGGGTGTCAAACGAGACGTCACTATCTACATGTGTCCCCAGGTGTCTGATTTGTTTTCTGTGCTCAGTGGGTTGCTGTCTATGTATTGATTTGTGGGTACTTTGTTCCTCCCAAAGGGGATGACTACACATCAGTTGCATTCAGTTTCAGGCCATGATTCCGGCACCAGCTATCTGTCTTTGTGACGGCATTCTGTAGGATGTGTGTGCCGGCTGATGTATTCACTATGGTGCCTAGGTTGCAGTCATCTGCAAACTTTGTCAGCCACAACCCTCCTATGTTTGCTTTCACATCTGAAAAGTAAATGCCAAATAAGAGGGGTCCCAGGACAGATCCTTGTGGGACACCACTTGTGACTGGCTTTGAATCTGACAAGGCACCTGCAATGTCGACTTTATGGGTCCTGTTTCTTAGCCATTTTGCAACCTATCCTGTGACATATGGTGTTATATTTCAGCTGTTGAGCTTGTCTATGATGCCTGAGTGGGGTATTGTGTCAAAGGCCTTAGCCAAGCGCAGGTAGGCTGTGTGGACCGCGTAGCCCTCATCAATGGCCCTACTGACAGTTTCAAAATAGTCAACTAGGTGCAAAAGGCAGGATCTGCCCTGTACAAAGCTGAACTGGGTGGGATCAAGGGTCTGTAGGTCACCAATGTCTCTGTTTAAGAGCTCCATAATGACTCTTCCCATAGCTTTGCAGACAAGGCTGGTTAAGCTTGTGTGGTGGTAGTTGCCAGGGTCTGTGGAGGCATCTCCTTTGTGGAGTGGGACCACTGTTGCTGTACGCCAGTGTTCAGGTACATATCCTGTAGCAAGGCTAAGGTTAAATAGCATTTGTATATACGGGTTTAGCTCCTTCTGGAGTTCACATAGCATGCAACTGGGGATACCATCAGGTCCCATTGATGCTGTGTACTTGTCTTTGCTGAGTGCGGCTCTCACATGGACATCCGAGATGACAGTGAGGTTACATTCAGCTGTGATAACTATCTTCTTTTGGGGGTGAGGGAGGGGGAAAATTGCACTGAACCTGTCTGCCAGAATGTTGCCAATATCTGTCAGGTCACTGAAATATATGTTGTTGTGTACCAACTCTGAGCATATCTGAGGGTTCCCACCCAGGTTTCTGACATAACTGAAGAAGGCAGTGTGGTTATCTTCATTGTCTTTGGTGATTTATGTCTCCAAGTTGACCTTGGATGTCTTTATGAGAGAATGTAGCTTTTACTAGTGCTGATCACAGCTGCCTTCCCTTTAGGAGATGTAGCTCTGTCTTGCATTAGTATCCTTCATCTGTTATACAGTTTGTTTATGGCTGGGGTCCACCAGACAGGCCACTTTCCCTTGGTGGAGAGGGTCTTGTTTTTATTTGTGATTGCATGGTCCATGCTTTCTCGGAGATGTCCGTAGAAAGCGTCTGTGAAGGAGTCACCATTGTGTGTTGTGGTTTCCACTGGCCCAGTGGGCTTAACGGATACCATCTCAGTCCGAAGAAGTGTGAAGTCAGCTTTTGAGATGTTTGTCACTATACTCTTTGTATTATACTAGCACTGACACAAGTGTAGACAATTTCCCAGAATCCATCAAACAAAATGGACATGCAAAATGTAACACTTCCACAAGAGGGGTAAGCATACTGGATGTGATAATCAGAAATATGTGTAGTGGATGTCAAGATGAGAAGTGTATCCCTCACTGGTAAGACCAGACCATAGAGTAATCACACTGTAGTTACACATCCCGACCCCAGTCCCTGGCCAAATTACCACAGTGAAACACATGTATAAAGCATAGCTTGCACCCCTACAAACCAATGTGGAATCCATGAAAAGCCTTGTGCAGGTCCAGAATATGGGACACACTGCAGAACATGTTATACAGGCATACCATGAACACAGCCAAGAGTGCTTGGAGTCTGCAATCACAAACAACAAGACACAATGCCATACACCCAGGCATCTGGCATGCTGGACTCCAGCAATTACTAAACCATTGAAGAGAATGAGGAAGCTACCACATGATAGATCAAACATAAAAGGTGAAGTAATCAGTGATCACTAGTATGGCAATAAAATGTGTCCACACATACAATCCACTAAGGCCAGGCAAAACAAGTAGAATCTGTGAATCCAGTGGCAATGTGACACCTGTCCCAAGTACACACACAACAACAACTCACCCCAATAAATACAAATGTATGTGATAGACGCAACCAGGTAGCCAAACCGAGCCTGAGCACCCCAAATCAGTACTGTCAAAACTAGTCAGGAGGACAAGGTAACCACATACACCACAAACCCAGTCCCACATAGACCTACAACGACTGTAAACCAAACACATAAACACAAAAACATTCCCAGAGGCCCTAATTACAAACACACAACACCAACACAAGCCTCCAAAGCAGACACCCAATAAAACAACCTCCAGACATAGCACATGTAACACATAGTACACAAAGCTGGTGTGCCAAACAGTCACAGGACAGAAGGAGAAACAACATGCCTGATACAGTTGTAATAGGTGACTCCATAGTGAGACATGCTGCTGTTCCAGGGATGGCTTGCACCTGTTACCCATGAGCGTCTGGATATTGCCTAAGGCTTTTGCAACCTACAGAGATCCTTTCATAGGCAAGGCCGAAAAGACCAACCCACCACCATAGAAAACAAAACTGGAAAGAAACAGAAGGGTAATGCTGATCAATGCCAGATGTGTAAACCTCAATATGCATGCTCCTGAGGCCCTCTCCAGTATGGAGAACATCGATGTCTGTCCAGTGATAGAAACCTGCTGCAAGCCTCGTGACAGCACACCAGCACTACCAGGTAATACCACATATCATGTGTTATGGCCACAAAACCTGTAACAAAACATAAAAGGAGGGTGAGTATCCATATTCAGCACAGACACCCATACGTCCAGTTAACTGACAATGCTTATGTCATTGCAGTCCACCCATGTGCAACTAACCATAGGCAAGACTGCTGTACAGTCTGTAGCATGCTACAGACCACACTCTCACACACAGGAACCCCACCCCACTGTCCTGAAGACAGTGGACAGTATGAATGTACCACCAAATACAAAACAAGGTACACACAAATTACCACATAGGTGGTAAACCATTATGTGTGGAAGGAGTAATCAGGGACCTAGTGACACAAGTGGACAGTCACCTGTTATGTGACAGTCACATCGCCAATTTGTCTAGGAAGACTGTCTATATTGGACACTGTATCATGAAAGGATTCACATCTACGTCAACAAAGGTCATTGTGCCCCTATACTGTTCCCCTATCAGACCATATTGTAATACAATGCCTCATTTGGGATGTACATTACCTGGCACCTGCAGCAGTTAGAAAGACCTCAAAGGTACCTCAGCAAGAGTCAGAAAGGGTCTCAAATATATCTCATATGCTGCCTGGCTGTAGACACCACAGCTGAATGCAGTCACATACTGCCTACACAGAGGCATTGTATGTCTGTTGTACAAGTCCATGTCCAACACAGAAGTAATGGACATGCTCCACCCCAGAAAACTCAAAGCCATCGGAGCTGTGTGAGTCAGAGATGTCAACCTTAACACATAATCAAATAGGATGTGCTGGAGGGACAGATACCTAACCCTGAGTCTCTCCACACCCTGGAACAGAATACCACTACATGTTAGGCAGAGCCCCTCACTGACACTCTTCAACAGGAAGTTAGCAAAATGGATGGATAATTGTAGATGTACACTGGGGGTCTTTACTGTGTCATGTCCAGACAGAGGCACAGCTAAGTAAATCATAAATGGCCATAATATTCACATAGCAAGGGTGGCAAAAGCCACACACACTGTGGCTAGGCTTACAAATGCCCTAGGGTGGATAGCCTAGTATGAACCTATGAACCTATTATGATACAAATTGTACAGGACACTAAGGATAACCCCAAGGCTGCTGCAACTGATGGTAGTAAGCGTGTTGTGAATTCCTGGATATGCTCTGGATCACACAAATATTACAAACAACATACCAAACACACACACGTATTGCCAACATACATCCTGACAGGTGCAGTGCAAACCCCCATAATGCAAAATATCTTTCCCAGCAGACTGCTGCCTCCCTGACATTATGTCAGCCTTACCACAGGATATGTACCCAAAGAGCAGTGTACAACAACAGTGGTTGTTCTCAAGAAAGGTGTCGCCTGAATGGATACTAAAACAACCACCACAGAATCCTGAGAAGCTTGGTCTGCACAGCTATGGAAAGGATCAGCATGTACCGCAGACATAACGATATTGGGGATCTATTGACACCCGACCCTACCCAGTGTGGGTTTATGAAGTGCAGACCCCGCCCCTAAACATGTGTGACTCAGTTGAAACAGTAATTGAGGTCACTGATGAGGGCAATGTGGTCCACACAGTGTAGCTGGACCTTGCAAAGCCTTCCATACAATACCCTATGTGTTCAATATAGATATGCTCACCAGCTTATGTATACACCCCAATGTCACTAGAGGGGTTGCAAACCAGACCAACGACAGAACTGACATGGTCAGACATGCTGCAGCCATGTCAGACTACAAACCACATATAACAGGTATCCCACAAAGCTTGGTCCTGGGACCTTCCCCGTCTGGTATATATGCCCCATAGGTACAGGCCAACATGTAAGGACTGTGCCTGAACATGTTTGCAGAGGACTACAAACCGCCTAACATATCTGACACTCCAGCTGACACAAGCATCCCACAAAAGGGCCACATAGAAACAGACAACCGTGCCATAGCCATGTCAGCATGTTAAATGGAGAAAACTGTATAGTCAACCTCTGTGGATATACAGTAAGTGACCAACAATTACCACATAGGTGTTAACCCATTACATACTTAACATGTAATGACAGACCTGGGTACACAAGGTGATAGATATCCTGCATTGGACAAACATGTGGCTGTAGTGTTAACAGAAACAATCCATATACCAACCTAATCATGAAGGTTATGACATCTAGATAAGGGGAGGTCATTGTGGTTCTGCAGTTATCCTTCATCAGCGTTACAAATGACCACAACAGCCCCTGTGGGTGTACCTCAGCAGACACCTCCATCAACTGTAAAGTCCACAACAGTACCTCACCAGGAGTATCAAAGAGCTTGAACACATGTAATGTGTTGCCTGATTAAACAGAGTGCAACTCCACACACTGCCATGCTGGCCACCCAGACGCAAGCTGTGCCTGATGTAGAAAGCCATGTCCAAGCTGGAATCACTGAACATGCTGCACCTTGTACAATCTGAATGGCAGTGAGCTATGCACATGAGGGACCTGAACCCCAGCACTGACATACATAGGACAAGCTGTACTGCATTATCCATAACACAGAAGCCACCCCCACGCATGAGTAAACTACCAGTACAGGTTATCCATAGAGTCACTCGTTGATTCTCCTCAACAGGAATCTTAATGAGTGGATGGGAGATGGTAGGTTTACCCTGGGTATCAATGTTATGTCACAGGTAGACAGAGGCACAGTATACTAAACAAGACATATGTCATGGCAAACTACACTTACAATGTGTCAAAGGACAAACACACTCTCTGACTAGCATTAGACATGGCCTAGGGCACATTGGTAGTGTTTGCCAATGTACACCTATGTTGTGGAATACTCTACTGATGTTGGATGAGGCTATTGTAAGTAGTTCATATCTGAACATAATGCAACATGGTCAGATAGGTTCATAGGTACATAGGTTTATACTAGGCTATCTGCCCTAAGGCAGTTATAAGCCTAGCCCAGAGTTCTGTGGCTTACGCCACCCCTTATATGGAAACAATACTGTGCCCATTAGTTTGTTGTGCCTCTGTCCAGCAGTGACACAGAGACGATCCCCGTGGTAAACCTATGATCTCCCATCCACAGGTCAAGATTCCTCTTGAACAGAGCCAGCGAGGTGCTCTGCCTCACATGGACCGGGATTGTATTCCACAGCATAGGGAGTCTCTGAGTGATAAATCTATCCCTCCAACATGTCCTACCTATATCCCTGCTAAGGTTTAAGTCACTTGCCCTAGTGGTTCTGGTGGATTTGGAGATTTTGAGGTGGAGCATGTCCATTACTTCCTGGTTGGACATGGCCTTGCATGTCAGGCACATGTCACCTCTGAGCAGACGGTATGTGACTGAATAGAGCTGGAGTGTCTTCAATCTGGCAGCATATGACAGATGTTGGAGTCCCTTTATCCTTTTGGTGGGGACTTTTGGGGTCTCTCCAATTGCTGCAGATGTCGGGTGAGATACATCCCGAATGGGGCATTGTACTCGATCATTGGTCTGATAAGTGAAGAGTACAGGGGAACAATGACCTCACTAGATCTGGATGTGAATCCCTTCATGATCAGGTGGGCAATGTAGAAGGTCTTTCTAACCACTTTAGCAATGTGAGTGTCAGAAGAAAGGCCACTGTACACCTGGGTCCCCAGGTCCATGATAACCTCCTCTGTGCTTAGAGGATTGCCACCTATATGGTAGCTTGGGGTTACCTTGCTCTTCCCGAAGGGTATGACTATACATGTTTTGGCATTTAACTTCAGGCCATGGCTCTGGCACCAGCTATCAGTTTCCGTGAGTCCCTTCTGAAGGATATCCGTGTCTGATGCACTGTCCACTATGGCGCCCAGTTTGCAGTCATCTGCAAACTTTGTCAGCCAAAGTCCTCCCATGTTGGCCTGTACTTCTGAGAAGTAGATGACGAACAATAGGGGGCCAAGGACCAAGCCCTGTGGGACACCACTTGTGACCGGCTTGGAGTCTGACATAGCGCCAGCAACTCTAACCCTGTGGGTCCTGTCCTTAAGCCAGTTTGCAACCCATCTTGTGACATATGGGTTCACATTTAAGTTGGTAGGTTTTTCTACAATACCCGAGTGGGGTATTGTGTCGAAAGCCTTTGCAAGGTCAAGGTAGGCTGTATGGACTGCCTTTCCCTCATCAATGGCCTTAGTGACTGTTTTGAAGAAGTCGACCAAGTTCAAAAGGCATGATCTGCCCTTGACCAAGCCAAACTGGGACGGGTCCAATGTCTGCATGTCCCCTATATCTTTGTTTATGAGCTCCATTATGATCCTCTCCATAGCTTTGCAGACTAGACTTGTTAAGCTTATGGGGCGGTAATTACCAGGGTCCGTAGAGGCACCGCCTTTGTGCAGATGTGCACAACTGGACCCTAACCAGGCTGTTGTGCACACTATGGAAATGTAAAGCAGTGATAGGACTAAAGCCCAGGATACTGTCCACCACAGTGAAAGTACTGAACCACTACACTATACAGTACTACAGTGTTAGGTCAGTATGAACAGATGTTGACAATTGTATGCAAAGTATTCCATGCAAAACCTGCAGGCACAGTATAATCCCTGTTGTGTTCACACAAAAAGCAGTTGGACAGTAACTACACAACATGGCACAGAACACACAACCATAAACTGGAGATATTTGTTGAAGGTCACACTCATCCACAAATGTGATGGGCTGCAGAGTTCAACATATGGAAAGCTCACACTGGGCATGCTCACACACTTTGATAAATGAGACATCTTTCACACAACATGCCATGGGAAGGCTGAACTGGGCATGCTCACACACTTAGTCCAAATGTTCCTCTTAGCAACTGGGAAAACACACCACAGGATGCTCATTCCCCTTTCTAAACACTGATGATGTCAGCACCCTATAAGTATATCAGGAGAAAAGAAATCCCCCAGTAATCCGAATAGCATGCTCTGCTAATGCGTCCGTCTCTAGTGTCATAACATAGTTAGGTAGGGGTTTGAATCCAGCAAGTGTGTATGAAAGGAACATCCCTTTTGGCAACTGTGGAAACACACCACAGGATGCTCATTCCCCTTTCTAAACACTGATGATGTCAGCACCCTATAAGTATATCAGGAGAAAAGAAATCCCCCAGCAATCCGAATAGCGTGCTCTGCTAATGCGTCCGTCTCTAGTGTCATAACATAGTTAGGTAGGGGTTTGAATCCAGCAAGTGTGTGTGAAGGGGGGTAAGTGTGTATGAAAGGAACATCCCTTTTGGCAACTGTGAAACACACCACAGGATGCTCATTCCCCTTTCTAAACACTGATGATGTCAGCACCCTATAAGTATATCAGGAGAAAATGAATTCCCCAGCAATCTGAATAGCGCGCTCTGCTAATGCGTCTGTCTCTAGTGTCATAACATAGTTAGGTAGGGGTTTGAATCCAGCAAGTGTGTGTGAAGGGGGGTAAGTGTGTATGAAAGGAACATCCCTTTTGGCAACTGTGAAAACACACCACAGGATGCTCATTCCCCTTTCTAAACACTGATGATGTCAGCACCCTATAAGTATATCAGGAGAAAAGAAATCCCCCCAGCAATCCAAATCGCGCACTCTGCTAATGCATCCGTCTCTAGTGTCATAACATAGTTAGGTAGGGGTTTGAATCCAGCAAGTGTGTGTGAAGGGGTAAGTGTGTATGAAAGGAACATCCCTTTTGGCAACTGTGAAAACACACCACAGGATGCTCATTCCCCTTTCTAAACACTGATGATGTCAGCACCCTATAAGTATATCAGGAGAAAAGAAATCCCCCAGCAATCCAAATAGCACACTCTGCTAATGCGTCCATCTCTAGTGTCATAACATAGTTAGGTAGGGGTTTGAATCCAGCAAGTGCCAAGTGTGTGTGAAGGGGGTAAGTGTGTATGAAAGAAACATCCCTTTTGGCAACTGGGAAAACACACTACAGGATGCACATACCCCTTTCTAAATGATATCACAATTAGTTATGGCTTTTGATTCCAGACATGTCACGTGTGTTTTGCTCACACAGAATGCCCATGTGTGCGGGTTGTTTCTCACAATAATGCATGACATCGATTAAACCAGTTATGGCAATGCACACATGATGTATGTGTGTGCCAAATACACATATGTACCTGTGACCTTCAATAGTTACCATGTGTGATGCCTGCCACATGTGAATACATGGTATTTGCACAGGGTAACATTATGACTGTGGTCCTCTGTGCAGGTGCTGCATGTGGGATGTGTATATACAGTGTGAGATGTAGATGCTATCAACCTAGTAGTGAGGGATACACACCTGGTCTGGGGCATATAGTCAACATGTTGTTGATGAACAGGTGCTGCATGTTTTCACCTGTTGTGGGAGTGGTAAGAAGTTGTTCCATAGCAATGCAGTGACCGCATGCTAAGAACCGTTCAGCTAGGGTGTTGTAGCTACAGTAATTCATTACCATTCAGTAATATGTCAGCATTCCTGGTGAGGGTCTGATGCCAACCAAGGTCAGGGTTCTACCAGCCTGTGTCACTTGCTCAGTGAGCCCTTCCATGTTCCCTATCATGTATCCCAGTGAGGGACATCACACATCAGCTGTAGTGGCATGGACAATGACTGAGTCATATGTGTCCATGCATCTGACTGACCTGTATGCTTGTGTTATGTGGTGGACCATAGTGCCCCATGAGCATATCACTGTGACCTTCACCTTGTCCAGCCTGG
Organism: Protopterus annectens; assembly: GCF_019279795.1. NCBI lineage: Eukaryota > Metazoa > Chordata > Ceratodontiformes > Protopteridae > Protopterus > Protopterus annectens. The sequence goes on along the minus strand of NC_056725.1, from coordinate 746,132,681 downwards.
TGAGCATGACCTCACTGTACTGGACAATAAAAGTACCTAACACAACTGCAGCAGTAGTGTTGTATAGCTGTACAGACTGTGCTTGTTTGGCACACAGGATTTGTGTGCTATGTGTTATGCGTGCTGTGTTCAGGCCTAACGTATGCCTGTGTGCCAGCTGCAGAGGTGTCTGCCACTCAGGCAGGATGCTATCCTTAGGCTCCACGAATGGCCCGGTGTGTTTCCGTGCTTGTATTGCTGTCAGTGTAGGTCCACATCAGACTGGTATTGCAGTCACTGTAGTATTTCATGCCACCTGACAGGTTATGCCAGTACTGGGTTCAGAGTGCTTAGTCCACAGTTTGGCCATGTGTTTCCATCTCATACATGTGTTGTACATCCATGGGTAGGGGATAGGGTTGACTGTGTACATGTGGCAGCTGTGACATTACTACATGACTCACATATTCCACAACTGTACCATAGAGGTGACTGACAACTGACCTTTGCACATGCTACCATAGTATTGAGATTGCATTGGTGATTAACAGCACATAGGGCCAATGGTGAACAAGATACATAGGTCCATAGGTTCATACTAGGCTATCTGCCCTAGGGCATTTATACACCTAGCCAGAATGTGTGTGGCTTTCACCATGCATTGTAAATCTATCTTGCTATGCCCTTTTCCAAGGTTAGTATACTGTGCCTCTGTCTAACAGTGACACATAAGTGATACCCAGGGTAAACCTACAATGTCACATCCAGTCATTAATATCCCTCTTGAAGATAGTCACTGAGTGACTCTGCCTAACCTCTATTGGGATATTATTCCAGAGTGAAGGGAGCCTCTGAGTTATGAATGTGTCCCTCCAGCATGTCCTATGTATATCACTCCTGAGGTTCAAGTCTTTCCAGCGTGTAGCCTGATGGGATCTGGATATTCTGAGGTGCAGCATGGCCATTAAGTCAGGGTTTGACATGGCTTTATATGTCAGGCACAGATTGCCTATGAAGAGGCAGTATGCCACTGAGTAGAGCTGCTGTTTCTTTAACCAGTCAGTATGTGGCATCTGTTTGAGCCCTTTGATCCTCTTGTTGAGGTACTTTTGTGGTCTTTCCAGTTGCTGCAGGTGTCTGGTAAGGTGCATGCCGACAGGGGCATTGTAGTCAATTATGGGCATGATGAGGGATGAGTAAAGAGGCACAATGTCCTCCCCTGATCTACATGTGAATCCCTTCATGATGATGTGGCCTATATAGAATGTTTTCCTAACCACTTTGGCCATGTTGTTGTCAAATGAGAGAATGCTATCAACTTGTGTACCCCAAGGTCCATAATTCCTTCGTCTGCACTTAATGGATTAACACATATGTGGTACTTTGTGGTCACTTTGTTTTTGACAAGGGGATGACTATACACTTTTGGCATTCAGCTTGAGGCCATGGCTGTGGCACAAGTCGTGTGTTTCCAAGAGGCTCTTTTGGAGGATGCGTGTGTTAGCTGGAGAGTTGATTATGGCGTCCGGTTTGCAGTCATCTGCGACTTGCTCAGCCACAGTACTTCCATGTTGGCCTGTACCTCTGATAAATATATACTGAACAAGACAGATCCCAGGGCTGAGCCTTGTGGGACACCACTTGTAACTGGTTTTGAGGCTGACATGGCTCCAGCAATTCTAACCATGTGTGTTCTGCCCTTGAGCCACTGTGCAATATCTGTAGTGACATAGGGGTTAATATGTACACTGGTGATCTTCCCTAGAATGCACAAGTGGGGTATTGTATCAAAGGCTTATGCAAGGTCCAGGTAGGCTGTGTAGACCACCTTCCACTTGACAGTGGCCTTGGTGACTGTTTCAAAGAAATCAAACAGGTTTGAGAGGCAGGATCTGCCATTAACAAAGCCAAACTGTGTATGATGACGTGTCTGTAGGTCCCCAATATCTATATTTATGAGGTTCATGATGATCCTTGCCATAGCTTTGCAGACCAAGCTATTCAGACGTATGGGGCGAATAGTGTCCAGGATCCGTTAAGGCACCACCTGAATGTAGAGGGACCACTGTTGCTGTACGCCACTCTTTGGCCACATATCGTGTAGTAAGGCTGGGATTGAACAGTAGTGTTATGTCTGGGTGTAGCTCTTCTTGGGGTTCATGTAGGACACAGCCTGGGACACTGTCTGGTCCCATTGCTGCAGTGTTTATTGCTTTGGAGAGTGCAGCTCTTACCTGAGCATCTGAGATGTCAGGGGGGGCAGCACTCTGCTGGGAGAAATATTTGCCCTTTTGGTGTGGAGGGGGGGAGAAGGTAGCAGTGAACCTGTCCACTAGGATGTTGGCAATGTCTGTGTGTTTGGTATTTCGTGTGACATCTTGGACTACCTCTGAGCATATCTGGGTATTACCACCCAGGTTCCTAACATAACTACAGAAAGCCTTGTGATTATCCTCAGTGTCTTGTGGAATCTTCTCTCAAAGATGGCCTTAGACAATCTTATGGGTGCCTGTAGTTGTCTTCTAATACTCATCAGTGATGCCTTCACATTTTGGGAGTTTGTTGTATCATGTAGTAGCTTCATCCTTCTATTGTATAGTTTGTTTATGGCTGGTGTCCAGCACACAGGACGTCTGCCTTTGGAGGATTGGGTCTTGCTTTCATTTGGGATTGCATGATCCATGCATTCCTGAATGTGTCCATAGAATGCCTTTATACAGGTATCTGCAGTCTGGTCCATATTTTCAACAGGCCTGGGGGCTTTTAAGGTTTCCACATCATTTATGAGGAGTGTGAACATGCTTGACATGAGTTGTTGACTGTATTCTTCTGTGCAGGGGTGGCCTTGGGATGTGAATATCCAGTGAGATTAGTTTATGGTCTGATCTTACCAGTGAGGGATACACTTCTGGTCTGGAGCATAGAGTCCCCATGTTGGTGATGATCAGGTTCAGTATGTTTTCCCTCTTGTGTGAGTGGTAACAAGTTGTTCCATAGCATATTGGTATATAAATTCCAGTAATCTGTGGGCTAGGGTGTTGGAGCTACAGTCATGCTCCCAGTCTATGTTTGGGTAGTTTAACCCACCCAATATAATGGTGTATGGACAGACCTACATATTTCCAACTGTTTTCAGGAAGGCCAAGTGCGGTTCTTGTGTTTGTGAGGGTGGTCTGTAGCAGGCTATAACCTGGAAGGCAGTTTTACCCATTGTTACCTGCATATGGATAGTCTCTGATGTTTGGTGCTTTGCCACCAACCTGGAGGTGTGGGTATCTTGGATGAATATCAATACACCCCTCCTTTTGTGGTTTTGTGCAAGTTTTGGGCCTGAAAAGCATGGTATGAGGTATAACTTGGTAGTGCTGGAGTGCTGTTGGTAGCCCTGAATCCGGTATCTGTTACTGCACAGATAGTGATGTTCCCCATGCTGAGGAATGTTTTGAGTGTGTGCATCATCAGGTTTAGAGTCCTGCAGTGGCATATATGACTGCTCACGTGGACAGATGCCAGGTAAGTCATATGCAAAGTGTCACAGGCAACGTACATGTGCACAGGAGAAACAGTGACATTCTGTCAAGTGAGACATGAACATACATATAGTAAGCTATGCAGATGTCACTAGGAGTCCACAGAAGCTGTGTAACTCTGCATGGCAGGTCGGATCAGTATTCCAGGGTAACTGCAAGGAAACATGCATGCAAACATAGCTACTGTAAGCAGGGCTGCATGTAGTCCATTGTACAACAAACAAGCTGTACCACTATCACTAGGTAACACTGCAAATGCTCACCAGCTGACATATGAATACCTATGTCACCAAAGGTGATACTTACCAGACCACGGACAGAAATGACATGGCCAGACACGCTGCATCCCACATGAACACATATCTCAAGCAACACAGACCTCACAATGTCAGTGTTCATAACAGGCACAGCCCATAAGGCCAAACACAATGTGTGACACACCTATAATAGGTGATGCCATAGTCAGACACACTGACGTCCCGCCCTCCAGACTGAGCAAGGTGAGGGTCACATTTAGCTACCTGTCGGGTGATAGAATGTGCCACATAACACAAGCACTCAGGTCACTCCACAGCAAGTACAAGTATGAGGCAGTCATTGTCCATGCTGGTGTGAACAACCTGAGACGTACCTCCCTGGACCACATGGAAAGAGACACAGAGGAGCTCTTACATCACCCTCTCAAACTCAGGAATCCCACACAGCCTTCATGACGACACAGGAGAGTATAGATTTCTCTGCAAACACCATCATACTGGGTGACGTCAACTACCCAAACATAGACTGTGAACATTACTCAAGCCACAATACCCAAGCTCTAGGGTTCCCATAGTTCAGAAACTCTTTAGCTATGGAACAGGTAGTCAACATTCCCACAAGAGGGAAAATATACTAGACCTGATCATCACAAACATGAGTACAAAATGCTCACCACTTGAAGTATATCCCTCATTGTTGCAATCGAACCATATACTAATCACACTGGAGTACTGGATCCCCCACATATGCAAACCTCAAACACATTGATGTGTGTGTGGGAAATGCCCCTATTAGCAACTGTGACAGTACACTACAGGATGCAGATTCCCCTTTTGAAACACTGATGATGTCAGCACTCTATAACTATATTACCTGAATTAAAGTTCTCCAGTAATTTGTATAGCACGCTCTGCTAATGCGTCTTTCTCCAGTGTCATAACATAGTTAGGTAGGGGTTTGAATCCTGCAAAGGGAATGTATGTGTGTTAGTATGAGTGGGGTTTGTGTGTGTGCATAATGCTGTGAGGGAAAAGTGCCTTTTGCCAACTGGGAGAACACACTACAGGGTGCACATCCCTCTTCCTAAACACAGATGATGTCAGCACCCTCTAAGTACAGCATTAGAAAGGATTTCTCCCACTAATGCAAATAGCACACTCTGCTAATGTGTCTGTCTCTAGTGTCATAACACAGTTAGGTAGGGTTTGAATCTTGCAAATGGAAAGTATGTGTTTTAGTGTGAGTGGGGTTAGTGTGTGTGCACAATGCTGGGGTGGGATGTGGCTTTTGCCAAATGGGGCTATGCACTGCAGGGTGCACATTTCCCTTAACAAACAGTGATGTTGACAGCACCCTATACAAACAACATGACAACAGACAACTGCCAGTACTCAGTATAGTGCTACATGCTACTGTAACACGCACATGTACCAGAATATACCTAGATAGTGTTTTGAAACCTGAATGTGGCAAGTGTGTGGATGTGGGATGTTTCTGTGTGTGCATTTCCATATGGAAAACATGTTTGATGTGGCAATCAGGGTACCACAGTACCTGATGCACATTACACTTTTAAACTAATGAGGTTGCCTGCACCCTGTGAGTACAGGTAGAGAAGAGGAAATCTGTAGTAATCCACATAGTGCACTTTTCAAATGTGTACCTGTCATGTATTGACAGCTACTCATGTAGGGTAATAAATAATGGAAATGGCAGGTGAGCGTGTGCATGTGGGGGTAGCAGGGTGTGTGTAAATGCATGTGTGACAGAACAGATACATAGCAAGGCTCATAAGGCAAACCCACATCCATACGTATCACAAAGGATGAGGAACTAAGAGTAATGCTACTCAACACCAGAAGTCTAGACCTCAAGATACACGCACTCAAAACTCTACTTAGCATTATGGACATCGATATCTGTGCAGTAACAGAAACCTGTTTCAGGTTTCCCGGGAGCACACCAGCACTACCAAGTTATACCTGTTACCATTCTTGTCGGCCCCAACACTTGGACCAAACAACAAAAGGAGGGGAGTATCAATATTCATCAAAGATTCCCACACCTCCACATTGGTGGCAAAGTACCACATAGGTGTTAAGCCATTAAGTACAGAAGAAGTAATTGGGGACCTGGGGAACACACTTGATAGCAATCTGTCATTTGTCAACCACGTGGCCAAAGTGGATTGAAAGACATGTTATATAGCCCAGCTAATCATGAAGGGATTCACATGTACAGCAGGGGAGGTCATCGTGCCTCTTTACTCATCCATCATCAGGCCTATAATTGAGTACAATGCCCCTTATAGGATGTACCTAACCAGACACCTACAGCAACTGGAAAACCCCAACAGTACCTCATCAAGAGGATCAAAGGGCTCAAACAGATGCCATATGCTACCCAGTTAAAGAAAAGCCAGCTGGACTCAGTGGCATACTGCCTGTTCAGAGGCAATCTGTGCCTGCCATATACAGCCATGTCCAACCCAGAAGTAATGGACATGCTGCACCTCAGGAAATCAAACTCCCATACAGCCACACGCTCAGGAGACCTGAACCTTAGCACTGACATAAATAGGACATGCTGGAGGGACATATTCCTAACCCAGAGGCTCCCTTCACTCTGTAATGAACTCACAGTACAGGTTAGGCAGAGTCCCTCATTGACTCTCTTCCATAGGAATCTGGATGAGTGGATGGAGATCATAGTTGTACCCGGGTATCACTTCTATGTCACTGTTAGACAGAGGCACAGTATACTAACCTTGGAAAAGGGCATAGCAACATAAATGTTAATTGGGTGGCAAAAGACAAACACATTCTACTAGGCTTATCAATGCCCTTGGGCAAATAGCCTAGTATGAACCTATGAACCTATGTGTACTGCTATAGTACTTCTGCCATATGTTGCATGTGTGTGTGTTGTGGGGGATGCACAGGTAATGGCCAGATATTTCTGCACAGGCAACACGTCTGAAACACTCTGGGTGTTCATCCCTACATACTGTATGTGTGTTGCCATCCAACCCTGTGATGTGGACACACATTACTCAGCCTGGATATACATATCCCAACAACACCACAAGCACAGTACACTACCTTGCTATGTATGTATGTACTTACACAGTTATTCACTAGTTAGGACTGTGATGCTATCCATGCAGCCCACTGGGACAGTGGAAGCCACAACACACACTGCTGGCCCCTTTGCAAAAGCTTACCACAGACATCCCACATAGTGCATGTAATGTGCACACACATATCTAACCCAGACCGTATGCACACCACTTATTTATCCTGTCCAGTGGACTACAGATACAGGCACATTGTATAACAATAGCAGGAGGCTACTGCAGCACAGGGCAGATTCACATGAAGGCAAGGCATCTGTGGTCAGCAGTGGTAAGATGCTTCACATTCACCAAATGCACAGATATTGGCAACATTGTTGCAGACAGTTTAGGTGCAGGTATCCCCCATTCTCCTACACAAGTGGAATTAGTTATCACAGATGACTGTAACCTCCCTATCATCTCACATGTCCAGGTGAGGGCCACCCTCAACATTGCAGAACACACAGCATCACTGTTACAAAATGGTATCCCTGGATGTGTGATACGTTCACCCCTAGAGGACATAGCACCACATTACAGACTGATATTAAACCCTGGCCATACTACAGGATATGTACCTGAACAGTGCCATACATACACAGTGGTCCCACACCAATGAGGAGGAACCTCTACTGACCCTGGGAACTACTGCATCATATGCATAACTGGCCTTGTGTTCTAAGCTATGGAAGTTTTAAGTATGGACGACATGTACAGCAATATTACATATGTATATATATCAGGACTATGTACACACAACCTATCTCATGGACATACCTATAGATAGTGAACTATGATACATTTGGAGGTTTCACAGTAAACACAGTATTAACCTGCTACTTTGCATTACCTGTGTTTGTGTCAGCTGTTGCTGTGTCAGTGGTGCTACTTGCTGTTTGCTGCTGCTGCTGCTGGTTTTGTTGCTGGCTGTCTTTATTTCTTTTTCTCTCTCTGTCTCTCTCTCTTTCTCTGTCGGTTTTGTGCAATGAATGTATTGCATGTGTGGAGTGTGAGTACTGGATGCTTTTGTAGGTATCTGCATAGGTCCATGTGATGGCCTCTGCACCAATTGTAAGGCAGCATTTGCTAATTGCATGCAGCCAGTTGTGTACTGATTGCATGTCTCACTGTGATTTCAGGACAGTGCTATAAAAGGGTATGTGAGATAGGCGTTGCCCTTTCAGATTGTAAGGGCGTGGACCATGCTGGTATGCTGTCGACAGTGTTCTGTGAGTGTGAAGGTTAGTACGTCTCTCATGCTTCATGCTGTGTTGTAAATTCAGGTTGCTGCATTTCTCTCACCTGTTCCCTGTAGTGAGTGTGTATGCATACTGACACCTACAACTATATTTCATATGTATTGATATATATATATATATATATATATATATATATATATATATATATATATATATATATATATGTGTGTGTGTACATATACATACTTTCATATATGTACATTAGCTGACATTATTGGGTACAAGCTAACAATTAGCAGGGCTGTTTCTGTTAACACTGAACTAGTATGGGAATCCAGTAATTGGGACAGTAAAAGTCTGCCTGACATGCTTTGGGTAGTACACATCCTATATTGCCTTTATCTTCATTCCTACTATTACATGTTCTACTTATTTTAGCACTATATTCCTGTATGAGAGTCATGGCTTACTGGTAGGTCATACAGACTAGTGTTACAATGGTGTTGTGGTAGGGCCTACTAGTATGCTTTTATTTTGCTTTCAAATTGAGTACAGGGCCTATCAATCAAAGTGCTGGAGGCACCTTTAAGTAGTTAAAGGGGTTAGTAGGTCTCACAGGAGTCAGGCTGTGTTGCAGATTCTAGTTGCTGCATTTATCTTCACTGTTTCCTGTAGTGAGTGTGTATGGATACTGACACCTACCACTATATTTCATATGTATTAATATATATATATATATATATATATATATATATATATATATATATATATATATATATATATATATGTGTATGTGTACATATACATACCTTCATATATGTACATTACCTTACATTATTATGTACAAGCTAACAATTAGCAGGGCTGTTTCTGTTAACACTAAACTAGTATGGGAATCCAGTAATTCAGGCATTAAAAATCTACCTGACATGCTTTGGGTAGTACACATCCTATATTGCCTTTATATTGATTCCTACTATTACATGTTATATTTATTTTAGCACTATATTCTTGTATGAGAGTCATGGCTTAGTGGTAGGTCATACAGACTAGTGTTACAGAGGTCCTGGGTTCGAGACTGACAGTGGGAATTTATTTTTCTTTCGAATGAGTACAGGACCTGTCAATCAAAAGTGCCAAAGGCACTTTTAAGCACTTAAAACCAGGTCTGCGCTCGTTTGCGCGGAGCTCACGCATGCGCACTGGCGGTGAGCTCCGTGCACACAAGCGCACACCCGCGCTATTTTCTTTGAAAGAAAAGAAAAAGGGGTGACAGGAAAGTGGTGAAAAAGGGGTCACAAAGAGGGTAAAACAGTAGGGAAACAAGCTTGGAATTTGCAGGAAGGATGTAGGTGAGGCCCATAGCTGCCCATGTCTTTCTCAGCAACAGCTGTGCATTTGTATGCAATTTGGTGTGACATTTGGAACCTTCCACCCCTGAGAGAGGTGTCCGGACAACATTAATACCTGTTGTACAGCCAATTGTAATTAACAGTTTCGATGTCCAGCGGACATGTGTGCAACATGGACAGCTATGTATGGGGCGTAATTTTTTGTGGGTACAGAGTGCCCTTTTTTTTATCAGGTGAGAGTGGTATGTCAGGTGAGGTAGTCGGTATAGCTGGGGAGGTAGGTTGGGTAGGTTAACAGACAAGACAGACAAGACGCATACAGGGGCGGTGTATGACACATGTGGGGGGGGTTACACAATTGACGGGGACGGAGGTTGGGATATCCAGGGCACATGAGCCCACAGATGGCAACAGTGGAACTGATATCCCCACCCATAGGCAGTTGCCACTGTTCCTTCACAGCCCAGGATGGGGCTGTGCTGGGGGCTGTGCAGGCGGGACAACGGGCATGCCCGTAAGCTGTGCCACCCGGGCCTCAAGCTGGCGTAGGGGCCCAAGAACAGAGTCTTGGATCTCCCTTCGCACCACAGACCGGACACCTTGGAGGGTGAGTGGACGAGCTCCTCCGGCCACGCTTGCAGAGGGGGGACGGGCCCCATCCCCTGCAGCGCTTCCACCCGAAGGTGGCACAGGGCCACCGGAGGAGGGTCCAGCCTGGGCACTAGTGCCAGGTGCAGTCGCCAGCTGAGGTGGGAGAGGTGGGTCCGCTGGGACCTGCCTTCCCAAGCGTTCTAGGTTTGTGAGTATGTTATGTTAGTTTGGGTTAGTGGCATATTATTCCATTCAAATTAGTTGTAACAGCATGCATTGGTATTCCCATTAAACAAACACCCAGATATTAACACCATTGAACAGCGGGCATATCAATATCACATGCATTATTTGAACGGAAATACACAATCAAACAACATGCAGGGTTGATTAATGGCAACAGGCCATGAGGTTTGCAGGTATGAACAGGGCACATGCAACAACAGACATGCATATATTTTTGAAACAGGACAAATGTCCATGGTTAATGAAATGTTCACATACCAATATTTAGTGAGTGTTTTAATTTGCAATTATAGGGTGGGGTGGAGAAAGAAAATGATGACACATTCATAAATTATACATTGATATACATTTGTAATAGAAACACAATTAACTTGTGGGTGATAGTTTCAAAATGATTTTTAATTGACTGTCATGCTAGACCTGTTACAGATACATCACTATCCTAGTTATTTTGAATTTGATCAGATACATCATCCTGCTACACTTTGATGACAGAGCAGGGGACAACTATGGATGTTTAGTATGTCAGACAATCATTCATTCTATCTGCAAATTGTTGACTGTCATCACCATATACAGATTTTGGCCTGAACATTCAAGATTCAGACACACTGAAATCAGTTTGGGATGTTAAGTTTTAATTCCCACATGCATTTAGTTCTGTAGAACCACACTGAAGCCTATATATTCAGGAGTTATTACTACTTTATTCATTGATACATGACCCTTTCTGTCACTCTCACACATCCTGCAATTTCACAGTTCAGGTTGGTACTTCTAGGCTTTGTTCACATATTAGACCTGTGGTGATTCCAACACTTTCCAGCAGCCTCACTTCTGTCATGATTCAGCATTTCAACAGGGGTATATCTCACATGTGATTACCTCAGATTCTGAAGCTGTACTCTTGAGACTACTGCAGGTTATACTACATTTAATTAATGGTGGGACATCTGTATTACAGCACTATTTATTTCTATCAATTATATTTCCAGTTACACTTGCATACTGATGAACTTGTTGCAGCCATACCTGCAGACTTTCACTTGTTGCTTGCACATTATATTACTTTTAATCAATACACTGCAGTGTTCTGCTACATGCTACACTATAATATTTATTTACAAGTACTAGGTGGGGTTACTAACCTGCATGGTGGCGCAGCCGCGCCAGCCTGCGGTCATATGCCCGTCGATTCATAGAGCGGACACCTGCAGCTGTAATACAAAATGAGTAATATTGGACTACACATCTCCATGGTATCAGCTAGTTGAATTCCTTACATACATAAGTAAAATGTAACTTACTCAGTAGTGGGGCGTTGGGCATATCCCGGGCCTCCTGGATCCATTGGGTCAACTGGTCTTCTTTACGTCGCTTCAGGTCCGCATGGTGGTGACGGACCTGCTCACCAGTACGTGGAATCCCAGTAGCACTAGTGAGATCATGAGCCAACTGGTCCCATGCCTCCGCCCTGTACGCTCCCCATGAGACCTGGCCCTGCATGAGTTGGGCCTCATGATGGTGAACTAGGAGCCAGACCATGTATCTGGACTCCTCAATGCCCCACCGCTGTGCTCGAAAGCAACGTCCCTCACCTACTCCACTCATTCTGCCTGCAGGTGTATTCTACAATCGTTTATGCTGTGTATTCCCGCCTATGGGGCTTATATATGCCGATTTTCCCGCACATTGCTCTGATTGGCCATTTTGGAATTGTATCTACTTCACAGAAACTGCTTTCTCATGCTCCATTTTGGATTATATCCTATATATATGCTATTTCTGCATTTCTAAGTACTGCTGTCATGGCTTAGTGGTTTAGTACCTTGACTCTAGTGCATGGTATCCTGGGTTCAAATCTGACCACTGATTTTTAATTTTCATGACTGTCTAGAAATGAGTTGAGGACCTGTCAATCAAACATGCCAAAAGCACTTTTAAGCACTTAAAACCAGGTCTGCGTTTGCGCGGAGCTAACGCATGCGCACCGGCGGTTAGCTTGTGGGAGCGACGCGCACCTCCGCACAAACGGTGTGCGCTGGGTTAAACCTTAATTGGCTAGTAACACACATGTTCAGCTAAGCACACCTAGTTGCACACAGTTTGAGCCTGTTAAACCGGTGCTTAGCTACGGGCAAGCAATTTGCAGCCTTTGAAACACTACTCAGCTACGGGCACTCTGTCTCACAGCAGCTTAGCTATCACTACATTTCTAAATAATTTTATTATTGTATTACTTGAAATATATGCTCCATTTCATTCCATTTTACAAAAGGAAATACTTTTACATTTGTACAATACTGTCAGGGGCCTTTTTAGTGCTTATTTACAAAAAAAAAAAAGGTTGTTGTGTGGGCTCGAACCTTGCCTGCCTGCTCTTAAGCCGACAACTCTACCGCTATGCTATTACTTCTTGGCTTACTTTGCATATTTAGTTCTTAAATCCTTTTCCACTGATTGCTAACTGCAGTTGCGCTAGTAGCACACCCGCGCACACGAGCGCACGCAGTAGCAAACATTTACGGGGTTTTAAAAAATAAAACAGTTTTCATTTTCATTTTATAACATCTGTTCACTTTTTACATTGCTGGTCTGTGGGGGCATGTGTTGTGTAGTGTGTTTATTCACATTTCCATGGCCTCTCTCGTGGCTGTTTACTTTCAGCCATTCTAGACTTCCGGGGGCGTGTCCGCTTGCAGGGCTTAGCCTACGGACACGCCCCCTACTGTCTTACATGGACCGTGTAAGAGTTACGGTGTGATTCAGCATGCCTCATGCACCTCATGCATATGCATGACATGCTGACATCACACCGTTTAACTGCAGCCTCCGTGTAAGAGTTATAACTCTTACACGGAGGCTTCCTGAATCTGGCCCATTGTGTCTGCTACACTGAACTGAGAGAGAATGTTTATAGCACAATCGTAAAGCAACTTAATTTCAACTTATTTTCTTGAAGTTTTGCAAGTTAACTCTGTACGTCCCAGTTTCTACTATTAAAACATACATTTACAGCGGTATATAGTTTATATGCATTTCTGTTCTAAGTCAGCAGGACATGCTGTGGTTACATTTTAGCTCAGTACATAACATACAGTTCTGTATAAATCATATCAATATTCACAAATGACATAGAATTATTTACAAAATTCCAGATAGCTGGTCTGGCAGTGTGACAGTAGGTATTAATGATAAAACACTGCCCTGGTTCAAAAAGTCTACCTCTCTTAATTGACACTTCTCAGTGAATTCCAACTCATCAACCTCTTCCTCAATTCCTCTGTAAAAAGGCCTCTCCAAGGATCTGTTCTGGCACTGCTCCATCTACATTAACTCTTGATTTTCCCCATCTTCCTCTCCTGCTTTATACTAATGATACGGCCGTCTTCCACTTCAACCATTCTCTCTGCTCTCATCTCTTAAACTTGAACTTCAGACTAATTTTCATGCTTTTATTTAATGGATCAGTGATAAGCAAGTATTGCTTAACTCCTCTAAAACAAAAACAATGTTTTTTGGTGCTAAGCAAAAGTTCACATCTATCTGTAATGCTCTACAAATTCTCAAAAATCTGAATGACACTATTGAAAATGTCACCACATGCAAATATTTGGTTGGGCCCCTTCCTAAATTTCCATGTCTACCTAGACTACTCGTGCCCCAAATCAACTCTGTCCTATTCTTGTCTAATAGTCTCTCCTGTTTTCTTTCCAATCCCTGTGGGAATGTCATAGGTAAAGGTATCTTACTAGTTCAGCTAGAATACAAGCCCTCTCTGACTGGTGCAGGCTCTAAAAGAAATGCATTCAGTATTCAAACCATCTCAAACACCATATGCAGATTCATCACTCTCTCCCTAAGAAATGAATACCACTGCAAAACCATTGAAAAAGCTAACCTGTGGAACAATGTGCTGACCCCTGTGCTGATCTTTAAAGACCAGACCACAAGCAAGGCTACTTTTGAGAGAGAAGTTGATATTGGATTATGCATTGAGTGAGCTGCAAGTAAAAGCCTCTCAGCTGTTTAAACTTAGGAAGGAAACCTTCTCCCCACTAGCCTCCAGGCTATTTAGAGATACACGAACAAAC